>NC_072735.1:100684633-100928253 GCF_026930045.1 Uloborus diversus
TTTTCCCGTTCCGGTCCAATCAAAAGTCAAACCACTGTAAGTAAAAAAAAAAAAATAAATCGCGAAAGTAACCTTTTTTCAAAATAAATGTGCATTTCATATAACATGTGCGTGCTATTTATGGTAGGACATAATTAATGGATTTAATTACATGCCAATAAAGTAATCAGTTCAGAAACAATCATCGTTACTGCGATTTATTCATATTTTTTTTACATAAAAATATTTTAGGTTCCTTTCAGAGAGGTAAGTTTAATTTTTATTTATTGAATAGCTATGGTAATTAAATTATTTATTATTTAGCACTGGTTTAAATTATTTAGCACTGGTTTAGGGGCGGACTCTTACTGCTTAAATGTTTGCTTACATAGTTTCAATTTAATTTTTATAAAATTATTTGTTATCAAACAATATTTTTCTTGTTAAAATAACAAATGGCATTGTTAGTAAATATTTTCACAAAATTAAACTGTTTGTTAATATCAATAAGATATGAAAAGAACTTATATTCATTTTTAAGCTGATCATATATTTTTTATATATTTTTTTTTTCCTAACCTCGATTTTTCCGGCATGCCGGAAAGGACCAGGCAAGTGTTATTGAAAATCTGGTGACCCCCGAATTTTGCGGCAGGCCGGATAATGTGGGGTAATACGGTAAATGGCCAAGCTTTTGTACAATCACAAAAACACTAATGTATCTGATTTGAAAGCTTTAAATGATCACAAAAAAAGGGAAAAAAAAGAAAAGCTCCTACAAAAATAGATACACGATTGAAATAATCACGATACAATGCTCATTTTACATGCGAATTATTAATTATTTTAAGCATGGGGATACAATGTTCAAGAAATTGTTTAGTTAAATCTATTGAATAATATTTACAAAGAAATTTCATGCATTACATCTAGATATTGTAATTTTACGGTTGATTATTACGGTCTCACACTGCCGTTACTAAACTAATTAAATATCATTAAGTTGCAATGTGACAGGGTTGAACCAAATCCTGCATTAAAAAATAACTTCGTACACCACATTTTATGAAATTTGCCTAGCTCTTTATCTTAACTTTTTAAAATTCTTCCTCCAATTATTTATTGAAGCAGCTTCAAATTTAGTATTTCATAAAAAAAAAAGCATTTAAAAACAGAAAAGAAGGTTGTATTCTCAATTTTTTGACGTGTTTTGAGCTCTTTGAAAATGTTGAAGGAAAGCTTAAGTTTCCAGAACTTTTTCAGTACTAGTCCATCAGCACGTGAAGGCATTTTCAATACTTTCAAATATAATTACACACAAATATTTTCGATTCTAAAAAATGTGACCTTTAATGTTTACTTTAGCATAACGTGGAGGAAAAATGACCTGCAACTGATCTAGCGCAGGAGCATATTTCTGAAGGAACCCTAGTCAAATGTTATGAGACATTTCCAAATTAAAATCAAACCTTGAAAACAATATTCATATCCTTATTCATAATAAGTGATTTTTAACCTTGTCTGGGATTGGCCTGGGCCCCTTCAACTGCTTCTTTAACAACCCTTGTACAGAGAACAAATTTTTAAATTGTGTTTTAGCTAAGGCATACAGCAGTTCTTTGGGCACACACACACTGGATTGTCTCGCGGAGTGTACCCGATGACGTCAAAAACGAGTTTTCTACTCTCGCTGTCCTTTCGGCGGTGGAAGGGAAAGATCAAAGGATTAAGCTAGCCCTTGTAACTTTTATGGCCCTGCTGAGAGTGATCGTTGGAAAAGGAGCGGCCGTCCTCCTCTCCCTCCCCCCCCCCCCACCCAAAAAAAGAGCAGTTCTGGCTGCAGCCCTCGACACAAGAACGGCCGGCCTAGCTAAGAACTTTTTTTTTAAATAAAATTGGGGGAAAACGGTACGTACACATTGAGAATGCACAGAAAACGGCCCGAGTTAAGGACGGCCCATGTGGAATTTTCCACATCTTACACGTGGCCAGTCCGCCCCTGTGTTGTTGTTGTTGCTTGTCCCACTTGGCAGACAGAAACATCATACCAAGTCCATGAAGCCGTGCGAACAAAGTCCCTCCAAAACAGCAGAAGGGTCGGAATACAGCTGATTGAGGTCACAGCCGAATTTTTTTTTACTTAAATAGAGTAATTTCTTTAAATTGCCAAAAAATAACAAAATAAACCAAAAGTGCCAAAAAAAAAAAAAAAAAATCGATTTTTTAAATTTTTTTTACAAAATTAAAAATATATGATTTAAAAAATGTTTGAGGGGGTAAATGTTAACTCTTGGTAATATTGATATCTCAGACAAGTTTTACTTTAATAGAGTAATTTCTTTAAATTTCCAAAAAGCAGCCTGTTTTTCTTCCCAATTTACACGATCTTCCAAAGCAAAAAAAAAAGGTAAATGCACAAATATAAATATTTACACAAAATCTAAATTTTTTTGCAAGTTATATATTTAAATTCTTATTTCGATAATTTATTGTAACATAATAAATGGGAAAAAAATAGTATATTGGAAATAAAAACATATTATTGTATTATCTCATTTTCCAAGAAATTGGGTACTTCATTATTCACGAATACGTTTATGTTCGTAAAAAACCACAAAACAATTTAGCAAATACCCAACATGAAAATAATAGATTATAGGCATGAATTTTGATTTCGTGTCAAACTTAGGCGTTTTTGATCTGGACTCATGCCTGTCTTCTCCACAAGCAGCTTCTGAAGCCTCTGTTACCAATCTGACACAGCGTTCCGTCGCTTGGCTGTGGCATGGGTATTTATGAATATCCGAAGTACAAATTGGTTCCTCCAAATTACTTTCACCTTAAAGTAATTGTTTTGAGAAAGACTTAACAGTAGACGTGGGTGCTTCTTTCGTTAGTGGAGGCTCATATGTTTCAATTGCCAATTTATGAGTTCAGTGTAATCTTGACAGTTGAAAATTTATTTTGGGGACTTTAAACTGTCTAACTGGTGTAGCTGACTGTTCACTAAGCTGGTCTCTTATCGACAAAATCCTGCGGTAGGCCAGAATTTGAATATGTCTACTTTTATCAGTCAGCATTGATAATAATATGTTCTCTGAGTAAGCAAAAAATAAATTACGTCGATTTACATTGTCCGTTCTCTAGCTGTTTGGAAAGTATTTGAAAAATGCGATCATTCTATTGATATCATGTGCACCTTCTAAACAAGAAGATTGTGTCTTAAAAGAAGAACCAGACGGGAGCGTAAACTTTCATGAAGTATGATCACAATGTAACTATATTTTTAGTCGGATTCTCAGTCAGAACATATAATCTTAAAGTCGAGCGGCAGTCGTTACCCACCTAGAATGCACTACAAGGCCAGGTTTTTTTATTGACAAGATTGGTGAACAATATCCGGATGAAATGACCTGGAAAATTTCATACAAATATTGTAGATCTGAGCTAATATCTGTTCCAGTCAAAATTGAAGGAAAATGCTCTAAGGATATTGTTTTGAAGTTCACAAGTAATAGTTTTTCGCACACACGCAGGTTTTGGTAGCTTTTCCAATAATTTCAGAAAAATTTGCTGATCCATGTGTTGTTTCATCCAATTATTTCATTAAATGCCTCAATGGTTGTTGATTTGCGAGCAGCAGACAAATCAACCACTATTAGTTGTTCATGTTAAGTATTTGTTTAGTAGTTTCGAGTTTTTTTACGAACATATATTCATGAATAATGAAGTACCCAATTTCTTGGAAAGTGAGATAATGCATTATGTTTTTATTTCCAAAATACTATTTTTTTTCCATTTATAATGTCAAAATAAATCATCAAAATAAGAAATTGAACTTGTAAAAAAGTTGTGTTTAAATATTTATATTTTGTGCATTTGACCAATTTTTGCTTTGGAAAATCGTGCAAATTGAAAAAAAAAAGGTCGATTTTTGGTTTATTTTCTTGCTTTTTGGAACTTTAAAGAAAATACTCTATCGAAGTAAAACTTTTCTGAGATATTAATGTTACCAAGAGTTAACATTTACCCCCTCAAAAATGTTTAAAATCATATACTTTTAACTTCGTAAAAATTTTTAAAAAAAATCGATTTTTTTTTTTTTTTTTTTTTTTGTATTTTTGGTTGATTTTGCTGGGGTTTTTTTTTTTTTTTGGAAATTTAAGGAAATTACTCTATTGAAGTAAAATTATTATGATATTAATGTTATCAAAAGTTAATCTTTATCCCCTTAAAAAATTTTAAAATCATATATTTTCAATGTTGTAAATTGTTTTCAAAAATATCCGTTTTTTTTTTTTTTTTTTTTTTTTTTTTGCATTTTTGGACATTTTTGGGGCGATTTTGGAACTTAAAGATATTATCCTTCTAGGCTAAAATTTTAGGGGTGATCTATTGATGCCAAAAGACAACTTTTGAGACCCCAGGCGTTTCGAAATTAGAAAATTTTTTTTTTCACTTCACCCTAATACACACAGTAACAATCAGAACTGCGGAGTCGAAGAGAAAGGAACCGACTCCGACTCCTGAAATTTCCTTGACCCTCCCGACTGCGACTCCTTCGCTCCAAAAATCAATGCGACTCAGACTCCACGATTCTGACCCTGACTCTGCAAACTTAGTAGAAGTGCAGAACTAGGGGGGGGGGGCGAGATTTCGACTCTTGGAATTTTAGAGCCTACCGACTGCGACTCATTCAATCCAAAATCAGTGCGACTTACTCTTCCTCGACTCCGACTCTGATTCTGCAAACCTTGCATAATCGGGAGGAAACGAGACTCCGATTCCAAGATTTCCAGAGCCTTTACTGCGACTCCTTTAATTTGTGCGACTCTGACTATAACTTCGCAAACTTGGCAAAAAGAGGGGGGGGGGGAGGGAGGGCGAGACTCCGGCCTGGTTGCAAACACGCGAGAGCTCTAAAAAGCTATTTGATTACTTTGGGGAGCAAAAGATACTTCTAAAAATTCGAACTTAAATACACAATGTTTTCTGATAATATTTAAGGAACTCTTTGATAATATTATAAAAAAATTAGGTATCATACTTGTTATTGCAATATTTTTACTACGAAACGAATTGAAAAAAAAACTCTACATGATGAATGTAGAAAGTATTTATGTTAATCAAATATTGAAAAAATAAATAAATATAAACATTTTAAAGATGAGTTTATTATTTATATTAATAAACTTTATTTAATATTTTTTAATGTAAAAGTGCACTAGTTTGTTTTTATTTTGTTCGCAAAAGAAGACCCCGTTTTTTTTTTTTTTTTTTTTTTTTTTTTTTGAATCTAACAAAATACCCATGAGATTAATAATCTCAACATTGTTTACATCATTCAAAATATAATCTTCAAATTCATCAAAAATGTACTGTGTAAGGGAAAAAAGTTAGGTAACAGAAGAAATTATAAATAAAAGTTATTTTATCAGACAATAAAAAATATCTTTACATTTAAGCATCAGAGTGTAATCCATTGCTTTGTGTTTGTTGTTATCATTAACCATTTAAATACTCTTATCAAGGAATCCTTATTGTTTCTGCATTATTCGGATACGACAAGGAAAAACTTGTTAGCAACTGTGGCACGAAAACTCATTCACGGTAAGAATTTATGCTTTTCATACAAATGGTCATTTTAAAATCATTCAGCAGTCATCACACGCAAAATAGTATTCTTTTCATGTGTACAAGAATGTTACTTAAGTAATATTAAATTTAAAATTTGGTAGAATATTATTGCATTTGTAATTAAAATACTTTGAGGTAGCAATACTTTTAGCGTAAGGGTAAACCGTTATAAAATATTATTCAGAACAGATAAGAAAGCTGCATTGTACAAAAAAAAAAAAAAAAAAAAAAAAAGAAAGAAAAAACATTACACAAAAAATAATTTTCATAATTTAAGGCGTATTGTACACTTAATAAAAAACACACAAACTAAGAGTTCATTGTTAATATGTTTTTATACTGAATTTTGTTTTTATTTATTATTTTCTACTCTCAAATGCTTTAGAGAGAAAATGTACATTATATCTAGTTTATTTGTTCAAAATTTTTATATTCCCGTCGTCCACAAACTAGTTGGTGCATTTAGATCGAAAATTTTGTCCCAAATTTGTTGCTGCGTTTACAAATACTGAAACGGAGGGTTTTAGGATTTCATTAAAACATTTTTCAGAGATTTCAGGGTGCTATCAATCACCTAGCCTTTACTTATCAAGCATTTCCTCCTGCCTTTCTTAATTCAGTGCCAAATAAGTTTCATAAATCCAGGACTCGTACACTCTTGTGCCATGCAGGGGCGTGCATGGGGGGGGGGGAGAATGGACATCTGTTGGCCCGGGCCCGAGCCTGAAGGGGACCAATATTTTTATAACTAGTGAATATGAAAAAAGGTGTAAACAATATAGGGGGACCGGAAAAGTCACTTGTGACGGGCCCCAAAATTTCTGTGCACGTTCTGCCTGTACCGATTAGGAACCGGATGCCACGCCCCATTTTGTAAAGAATCTGTTGTTGTTGCTTAGCACCACTAAGGCGGAAGTCCAATTTAGCTCAGACCAGCACATGATTTATGAAGCACCATCGAATAATATCTCGATAATTTTGATCCAAAACAAAAGCCGAACAACTCCTGGTTCTGAACCCTCAGATGTATAGATTCATTTGGTGGACTGCGGGACCACTACATATTTAACATGCACAAGTCCTCATGAATGAACACGGCGGATCTTCGACCGGCTGGCATCGAACCCGGAACCTTCCAGTTGCTAGCCCGACGCTTCACCGAACAGGCGAAGGACTCGTCCACTTTAATGTAGTTAGTAAATTGAAAATGCTAGGGAATTGCTTTGTCATTAAATATTGTTCATCAGTTACATAGCAACCTGAAAAGAGTTTCAAGTTAATAATAAGTTGTGCAATTCCCTACGGATGAGAGTCGTGATGGTTTGATTTGTGTATCTTCCTCAGATATGAGATTTAAATTCCTTGGATTTTTTTTTTTTTTTGCATTTTCTTTTGCATTAGATCTGACCTCCATGTGCTGGCAACCTAGACTTTCATATAGACGTTACCAACATTTAGTTTTAGAGTACGTGTTTACTTGGCTATCTTATGATACGAGGCAGTGAGCAGAAAAGGGGTGTAAATGTAACTTTGGAAATAATCGGTACAAATGGTAGATGAATCTCTCCTCTGTTTTCAGGCAAGATATGGTAATAGGTAGCTCTAGTGGATGCTGCTATACAGCATGAGTTAGAAAAATATTTGAATGGAAATCTACCTAGGATCTGAGCTTTAAACGCGTTTTACTAGCAACTTTAAAAAGTCCACTTACATACCTTTGCTTCTCACAGCCTCCTATTACTTTTTGGCCATGTTTTTGAGCGAGAAGGATTAAAAGAACGGAATTGCTGGACAAATAAATATGACATTTTATGCTGCTCTTTTTGCATAACATTTGAGCTAAGCAAAATTTACATTATGTAGCATTTGAATAGTTTAGGGCAGAACAACTCCTCGTATTTTGCGCTAAAGATACTCAAAAAAATCTCGTTTTGAAACGAAAATATCTGATTCTTTGGTCCAATATGTAAATTCTTTCTGGCATTTCTCTTTCACCAATTTGGCGCGATTTGTTAATGTTTCGAAATTGAATTCATGTAACCTTTGTTTTTCAGCAATAAAGATAAAAAATTTTGCTGCAGCGGATAGCCTATATTGAGGCCTCAGAGTAATTCAAACTGTAGCAGTAATTATTACTTTCACAATTATAATGCATGGTATGAAATAGAGTACCATTAAGACGTACACCTTACCACCAAGAAATAATAGCCGATGATCTAGTAACCCGCGTGTTTCAACAATGAAATTCGCGCCACGGCATGATAATTTGATAATATGTTTTGGTAATGTTTAACATGCAGGGAAATGCTTTATTGTGACAAGGCTGAACTCGATCCGATATCTTAACAGTTTTACTGGTAAGACTCAATTCAGGGGAATGAAGAAAAGAAAACCATTAACGCTATCTACTGGAGTTTAGGGTTAATCCACTGGTGTTAGGGTTAAAATTTCAGTTATCAAAAGATAACCAAACAGGCAATGGCTTCGTTCAAATGTAGAAGAGTTGAAGCAAATTTCACCCGTCACTCCTTAACGGGCAACTTTCTAGTCATTCGAGATTTATCAACTTTGGCCGCTATGCCTGAAATGAGTGGTTAAATTTTACTGCTGTTGTTTCTAGAATGTTTTGAATTAATTTTTAAATGTTCAATAACTCTCGAGCACCCTACAAAAGCTGTAAAAAATCCGAAACGTAAAAGATTATTTCCAGGCTACGTTACGGATTTCACTGATTTACACCAATTTCCTGTGAAAATAAGTATCTTTGAGATAAAGTTTCCAGAATCGCAAAAAAGTTGCATGAAAGCAAACCCTTACTGTTGCGAAAAGCGTTTTTAGCTACCGGTGTAAAATATATATTCAGCTCCTTTATTAGATGTTTCGCCTTCAGCTCAGTTAGGGCCTGCTCAGATTGACTGAGCCTCAATTGCAGACTCTGGATATTGTCGCTTTGCAGACAAATAACCGTTCAGCATTTGCTTTCAGTTCTGCGTTAGCTATGGGTATACTATTTGCTTAAGGAGCGCTCTTGGTTAATCCAGATTGAGCAAAGCTATTACAACAAACAAATCTAAATACTCCCTAAAAGATTTTGATATATTACAAAATCAGGACTTGCTTTTATTCTGATGATATCTGAATTCTTCAGAATGATACCAGGTTAATTTCAGGAAGGTTACTGACTTTTAGCGGGAAATTTACCTCATTCTTTCTTATTATGTTACTGGCAGAAATTACGTACATAAGTAATCTTTGCTTTGCAGGAACGTTTCAAAGTATTTTTTACAATGTATATACGTATTTCTTTTTTCTAATACTACCTTTATATTGATCAAAAGGTGTTATATTACACTTGTAACAGATATAATGCTAATTCTAGATGATTTTACTGTTGTGTTTCGTCATGTTGCCTGCACTGTTGGCAGCTGAATTTACTTGCCCAGATGGAACAAGCTGTCCAGATGGTAAAGAGTTTTTCTTTTTCTTTCTTTCTTTCTTTTTTGGTTTGTTTTAAATACCGAGGAAAGAACAATAACTTTCAGAGGAGATCCATACTTCTCTTATTCTTGAATGTACAATTCCTGAAAAAGGATTCCTTCTAATTATTTAACTTGAAATCTTTACAAAGCATAATTTAGTTTTTGACCAGGAGGTAAACAATATAGTACTAGGGGATCCTCTCCTGCTCGCTTCTCCCACCAGTTCGCCATCGGCGGTAACTGTAGCCGCCTGCGACGGGTGACACTTGATATTTTAATGCTTTTCAGTGTGTCTGGACATCCGTCCGGCCCCATAAGGATAAAGGGCTGTTCAGCTATCGGCCGTTCGTCATGTCCGCCCCGATTTTTCCACCCGAATCAGGTTTTCTTTGCTGGTTGCCATGACCGCAAGACTTCTTGGACGGGACCGGTTTCGATCAGAAGAACCTTGATATCTGACGGCCGTCAAAAGTAGGACAGCATTTCATTGGTTTTCGGCAAGCAGCTCGCTCTTCTCTTTTGTGGGTGAATTTAGCCACGTGATTGATGTACGGCGACCGTATGTGAATTAGAGATGAGACGGGCTCAGCCCGAGCCCGACAGCCCGAGCCCGAGCCCGGGCCCGAAGCGGGCTCGGGCTCTAGAACCGAAAATAGGTTTCGGGCTCGGGCGGGCTCGGGCTCAAGCACAGATATTCAATCGCCAATCTCCATACAAATTCAAAGCAAATAAACATTTTCCTACTGTGAGAAAATGAGACGAACATTTAATTCTGTTCAATCAATGTCAAATTCCCCCCCCCCCATAAAAAAAGAAATTAATTAATTAATTAACGCTTATTTATAGTGTTTTTTTTGCGATTACTATTGCAATATGTCATACAGTAATGCATTTGAAGTGGAGCATTTTAAGAAAATTTAGAAACTTCTGTTAATGAAGAACATTTGACGTAACATTTTTTATTAACAGAGAGATCATGTCAGACTGTAGAAGGCTCAGTTTTTGATACAAGAAAGTATCCTTCGGGCTCGGGCGGGCTCGGATTTTGGTGCGAGACAATATCACTCGGGCTCGGGCGGGCTCGGTTACAAATTTTCGGGCTCGGGCGGGCCCGGGCTCTCAAAAATGAGCCCGAACTCATCTCTAATGTGAATGCTATTTTGTTTTCGTCGGCAGTCAGTCTCGTCAAAAGACGGGATGGACGGGACGATAAGTGAACAGACCTTTAAAGGGGTAAAATAGGATGAATCGCTTCTCCTGGAATTACTGTATCAAACAATACCATTATTGACCTAGTAGGCATTGACAATCCGGAAGACATAGAGTTACAGACACACAGACAGACGTGCACATGATTATAGATAATTAGAATAAGATAGATGATTGCAGATAAGTAGCAAAATGTCAGTTTTCAGTTTAGACACGAAACGCGATATTTGTGATGGACTCATGGATTTTCCCCTACATAAGCTGAAATTCAATTCTTTATCTGTATGCTAAAAACAATTATTAAATAATTGTAATGGACATTAAATGTGATTGAATAGTTTCGACTTCGCAATACACATGCAGATCATTGTCTAAAAAAGTTTTCATGTTTACATTTATGGGAACTTAAATGAAAGTTTGAACTGAATTACAGTTACAAACTTAAAGAGTGACCTTCTGCTTCATTATTTTCAATTTAATTGCTATACAAAACTTACAGTTGCTATCACTAATTCGCTAAATATCTTCTCAGCCTTAGGCATTCCAGCTATTGGAAGAATTCCATATTTGTTTGCCTACTTTTTAGTAAAAAACAGAAAATATATATATAGAAGCATGTCTCCCTGTTCTCCAGGAAAACGCCGTAACCTGAATTCCCGCCAAAGACGCGACTAAGCACTGCTTGTTCCTCGCTCTTTCTTTCTATTGTCGATCACCTCGCCAAATAAAGGTGTGAAATTTAAGTGTGAACACATAAGTTTTAAGAATCATGCTGGTCCAAATCTTTCTGGAGGGCAACGATCACGTCGCAGCTCATAACAGTTGGATGTGGGAATAGGATTTGCAGAAACCTGGATATCTATTAAATCCTGTATATGCGCTACCGATTTTTCCTCTTTTTCCGACTGCGCCATATAAGCTATTGATAAAACGTAAGTGTTTATTGAAGCATTTACCCTTAGAATGACAACAAAAACTCATACAAAAGTGATTTAACTTTATGAACAATCAAATGTCACATCGAAAAGTACATTCATGGCAAATATTCCATATTAAATAAGTAAACAAACTAGCCTTGCCACTTAAAGAGTTTCACAAGTAATAATTTGACCTTATACTTATGAGAAATACTTTTATGTTTTCATAGTATTCATTGTATTTACACCCAAAGTTTCTTTTATTTTTTTCGCTAGGAAAAGCATGTTGCTATGGAAGAGATCAGAAATTCCAGTGCTGTGATATCAACACTAAGGGAAATAGAAAACTAATCCCGGGCGTAGAAATCGCAACAGCCTTTAATCACTCTATATTATCATCAGAAAAACAGCACTCTATCTTTTGTGACCTCAGCTGCGATGGTACATGTTGTGATGACTATTGTTGCCTTCATCATTACGGCGCCACTTGCTGCGCCGATCCATCACACTGCTGCCCTGCTGATCATGAGTGCTGTGACAATTCATATTGCTGTTCTCCTGGATATACCTGTTCCAGTTTTCTAGAGATGTGTGTGGCTGGAGCATCATCCTTTACATCTAGCCTGACGTCATTAGCTTTGCTATTGATTATTTCAAAAATATTCGTACATTAAATTGTTATTGAAAGAAAAGAATTGTTGTAAAGTGTTACGGACAGAAAATGCTTGAAAATGAGTATTGCTGATATATTACTGAAACGCAATGTTTTTATTTGGCTGGTGCAGTAAAACATGTAAAGTTGATCACCCTTGTAAGTCTAAGTTTACCACTTTTACCTGGTGCAGAATAAGTTCTATATATTGAATGAAACGACAACAACGTGTATAAAGTACAAATAAAGTATTAAAATAGAGTTAAACCTTCAGAAAACAGCTGTTTCGGGGCTGTCAAATGCAAGCCCCTTCAACAGTGCATAAAAGAAGAACAATTGTTTCCGGTTTGCATGTCTATTTACTTCGCATCCATAAATTTTTCGTTCATTTGTCGTTGTGGTCCACATTGTGAGGGCTTTTCTGTTCTTCGTTTATGCACTGATGAAGGGGCTTGCATTTGACAGCCCCTAAGCAGCTGTTTGCTGAGTTCTTAACTCTATTTTAATACTTTATTTGTACTTTATACACGTTGTACTTTTACTCATTCCATAGTAGTACAAAGTTTTCGACTGCTTTTTTACAATAAGTTCCATATTCTATACATCAACTCTATAATTTAACCACCTGTCTAAGTTGATCACTAAACTACTGTAACTAACTGTGTTTGACTTTGAAAAGTGACAACGTTGACAAGTAATCAACTTACACAGGTTTCACCGAGGCCTGATTATCGCACAGGCCCAGCTAGGCCTGGGATTGGGGCCCCATCTTTTCTGGGAGCCTCAAATTACTAAAAAAATATACATAGCATGACAACAATATGAAAAAATACGTATATAAAAAAATAATAATGACTTGTTAATTGGAAAAAAAATTTCTTAAAGTAGAAATGTTTATTCATTCTGCCAGTAGCAAATTTATCCTGTCAAAATTATGAAGGGCACCGATTCATAAATGCACGCATATGAAAAATGATTTACATAGTTCTGTGATAGACAGACAGGAGAGAAATGCATTCCGACAGGCCTCAAACCTCTACATCAGATACTGCATTCCGCTATAGAATCTTCAGGGGGCCTCTAAATGCCAAATTATCGTAGGCCTAGGACCTCACTTTTGGTTAGTCGGGCCTTGGGTTTCACTGTATTTTAAACTTCTTTTTGCTTATAGCCAAGTACAAATTGACTTTTGAAATTTTTAGCAACGAGGGGCTCATAACATTAATATACTATGTCCATGTTAAGAAGAAAATTAACACATAGGTTACAACTGATATTCAACTGAAGTTATGGTTGAACCTTCTGTACAACCAAAACTTTAGTGTAAAGCCTTAGTGAGCCAAGCCATTTTTCACATTTTCAATATTATGTAAATTTTGTGGCGTGTGTTTTTGAAAATCAGGGAGAGGTTTCCAAAATGAGGGAAGTTGTTAAAAAATGGGATTTTAACTCTCTGTTCAAAATAGCACCCCCATAAATCATGAAACTTTGGATAAACTGAGCGATAAAATTTAGAGCATATGCATAGCATTTAAGCCTCTTTGAGAGTAATCGGGTATGGAAGTTTAGATTGTGTGCCTGTTCGTTAGTGAATGAAATTATATAAGCAGCTACCCCAGGGGGTAGAAGGAAAGAGTGATTTCTTTCCCCTATGACTTTGCTATAGGTAGGTGACCGTAGTTTAGTGACAATCAGTTTAGAAGCTTAACAAGATCTACATCAATAATTCCCAACCTAGAGAAGCCCCTACATGGGGACATAAGAAGAATTTCAAGGGGTGTGCGGGGGACTTAAATGTATTCCAAATAATAATGTAAAAAGGTAAAATTTACTGTAATTTGCTCAATTTTAAGGTTGCATGCAAATATTTTTGACATTATCACTGTTGTTGAAGTTTATAGTGCAGTTTGTATTCACATATCCTTGAGAAACTGTATTTGTAGCTAGCAGGCGCAAAGTCGAGCAAGTATAGGCTTTAAAAGTAACCCGATGTACCCTTTTTTACAAGTTACAACTTAATGTTCAAAAAAATGGCAAGAGCAAATAGTGATTATCCTCTTTTTAATTTGGTTGGTTGTATTGGATTTTATGGCACAAGAGTCATGATAGGCTGCATTGCAACAATCTCTTTTCGATGTTGAGAGAGATGTTTGATGATATTGACAACTTCACCGAGGTCCTAGATTGCTTCCAATTTATTTGAATTTAGTTCTTTGATTTCATGCGTTATACTAAGAATACGTTCAAAATAAAGTTATGCGTATTGTATTAAATGTGTGTCGTATTAAATTTTCTTAACGAAATTATCTATATTTTTATTTACTAGACAGCTTCAACTATCCCATATAACTTCAGTTTCAAGTTTTTATTGTACTCTTGTATTGACCACATATGCTATTATGATGGGGGAAAGGTGGCGTGAGCTCACATCAGTGTTTAAAAGGGAGCCGCAGAACCTGAAAGATTGAGAATATTTGGGGGCACGGCAGTGCCCCCGCCGAGTCGAGCGCGAAGCAAACACTGCCGTACCATCCTTTACTGGAACCATTTCGCCGCATTTTCAGGCCCCTATTTGAGAACCTTCTGATGAGATTAGAAAGCAAAAATTTTCGTCACCCAGTAAGCTATAATCACATACTTAAAATCCGAAATTTCAAGTCTGTAGGTCATTTAGTTCCGAAGTTAAGCGAAAGCAAAGTTTCGCATTTATGACACTCCCTCACTCATGATCATCAAAATAGAACTAGTACTTCCCATAAACTCCGAGAGGTGAAATTTGGTACAGAGTTAGGGTTTGATGGCCACATAAAGGGAAAACTATAAAAACTAGGCTAATTGAAGATCTGGAGTGACCCTGATTAGAAAACACAAGAGCCCAACCAACTATTAGAGATCGACATACCGCCTTTACAAAAAATATTCAACTTGGCGGGCCGCTTCATTTGATGTCAAAAATCGAAAGCTGAAGTATCTAATGAAGAACTCTCAGGTGTATTAGAGATATGGTAATGCCCCCTTCTACTATTGGTACATAAAAAAATCGACTGTCATTGCAAAAGTCCAGCGTAGTGGGACACATCTTCTAATTTAATCTAGCCTAACTTTAGTCTACTCGAACATTACACAAATTAAATGTTTCTACAAAAAGAAGTGAAATCCCACCAAAAACATTCTGTAAAAAACTAGCCAAGTCTCGATGGAGCTGCTTGTTTATCTCTAAAAAGTAGTGAAATCTAGACAAAGTCATGACAAGTCTAAGGTTCCTTACTGCGATTTCTTTATTATTATAGTTAATGTTGTGTGACTTGGCCGTTAAAGGGTACACAAGGGTACAAAACCAGGTGCTCCATGACACCATTGCACCAATCTTTCGCCAGAACCGCTACCCATTGACGATGGAAAATTGCCACTTGGAAAACGTGTAAACAAAATTGACCTGTACCCACTAAGGTATAAAGAATGTCTAACGGCCAAGTCACACAACATTAACTATAATAATAAAGAAATCGAGTAAGGAACCTTAGACTTGTCATGACTTTGTCTAGATTTCACTACTTTTTAGAGATAAACAAGCAGCTCCATCGAGACTCGGCTAGTTTTTTACAGAATGTTTTTGGTGGGATCTGTTCTACAGCAAAGATATTCAATGTCCAAGATACTTATAAACCACATGCGATCGGCTGAAAATTTAAACTTAAACCGTTTAAAAAGAAAAATAATGCACAAAATATATACATGCGCTAAATTTATGTAAAATGCTTACAAAAGTGCAATTTACAACAAAATTCGCTTGAGTACAGTATTTATGGAGCAAATGTCAACACCATGGGGTAAACTGCACATCAGAAATAGCAGAAAAGATGAAATTCATTGCTTAGTGCTTTTAGTAGCCTTTCAGAAGGTAAATAAAAAACTAGTTGAAACCAGTTACACTGCCTTTGCAGAATGCAGCAGACCGGAGAGGAAAAATGCAAGATCAATAACATTTAAAAAACAGCTCTTTTCACAGTGTCATCTTTAAATCAATGATCTACGAAACATTTACATTTGTTTGAAAACATGTGGTTTCTTTATGTTTTTTAGTTTTCAATCACTGTGGTTTCAACAATCAAAAAGTATGGTAAAACAGTTTGTTCCTCCATGGCTCCATTTACCCCAAGTGACCATAGTTGTGAATCTCTCACAACTTATAATTAATTGATATGTGACCACGATTTTCTGAAATACTGTTTCGTATGTCTGTAATATCACAAAGCACATTATTATAAAAACCATTTAGAATTAATTTATCAGATTTAATTGAGGTTATTAATATTTAAAATATGTTTCGTATTTCAAATTGTTTTTCTGATACTTCTCGCTTAGTTAAAACCAGATTAAAAAAATACTTGAATGTATGACTCAAAAAAAGGGAGGGGGGGAATGCAGAGAGTTGTACTGCCGTGGTCAGGTAAACGGCAGTATTTCCCTTTAATTTCCCGGTTTACATTAATGTTAAAATTTTTGAATAGTTTATTTGAAATGTTAGTTTTGAACATGGTTTTCGTCAAGAGCTTTTTTCCAACCAAGTTTGTTGCAAGCAAATCCACCTTTAAGTAAGGGACATTTGACTAAAGACTAATTAACATTTGACTAAAGTTATCCCGTAGACGTTAATGGTAATTCTTTTAATGTTCATTTTAAACGTTCTTTTATGAACATCTTCTTCGTCATGAGCTTTTTGTAACAAAGATCGTCTCAAGTAAATCTGTCTTCATTTTTGGGATCTATACTGAACTTTAAATTTCCTCGTAGGCGTTAATGTTAAAAATTTTTGAATTGTTTATTTTAAGCTTTCATTTTTGAATGTGATTATTGTACAGAAATTTTTCCAAGGAAGGTTTTTTCAATCAAATTGTCCATTAAGTTCGACATCTGCATTTGCCTTAATTTCTTCGTAGGCGTGATAGTTTTTCCTTTAATTGTTCAAAATTGAACGAAAAACTGTTTCAAAATGAGAGTATAAACGAGGTGCCCCCATCGAGGTCTTTCGACAAAAAAAAAAAGTTTGTTTGAGTTGGACTATTCCCTCAAAAGTTATTGTGTGTGTGTGTGCGTGTGAAAGGGGGGGGGGGCAGACCACTGTCGTCTCGAGTACGGCAGTGGGCAGACAGTCAGATGCAAATTTTGCCTATTAGTAGAGGAGCTCATGATGCTAAACGTGGATTTACTCGAGCGTCGTTGGAATATTTTATACAGAAGATTTTTTTATACAGAAGATTCAGTTTGATGGTACAGTCATTGGTAGCCTATGACGATTATTTTGAGGCGTATGCTTAATTTGACAGCTATAAGGGGAAAAAATGACTTTTCTTGTTTTTACAACTTTGTAACATTCCCACACCCTTGCCTTACTCTCAAATCATCAGATTTTTTAAATGTACCCTCTTTAGCTAGTAATTAAACCACCTTATCTTAATCTGACGCGCATTGGACTCGGATCATTTAAATCTGACGACCTTTTTTTTGCTAATCTGACAGGCTGGAAAAAAAAAAACACACACACACACACACACACACACACACATCATATTGAAACCTTCGAGCGCGTCAGATTTCTATACAGAAGGTTCAGTTTGATGGTCTAGTCATCGTAGCCAAAAATCTGACGATTATTTTAAGGGGTATTCTTAATCTGAAAGCTTTTAGAGAAAATTGATTTCTTTTCTTGCAACTTTGTAACCCTCCAACACCTTTGCGTTACGCTCAAATAGTCAGATTTTTTTAAACGTACACTCTTTAGCTTGTAATTAACTCACCTTATCTTAATCGGACGCGCTTCAATAAATTCAAGGATCATTTTTTTTTCTTTTTTACTAATCTGACTGGCTGTCCTAGACGCATCTACCAACAAAAATGCCAACATTTAGTGTAAATATTCGACAGGATGTAAAGTATCTCCCCTATGTTTATCTGACGAGCTCGAGTAAATCTTCAAAAATACATTGGATTCCCCTTTTACCAATCTTTGTCGCCGAGTTCTGATAGTTAGTCATGTCGAAATCGGCAGATTATATGTTTTTCGTGATTCTTAAAAAGAAAAAATCAACCGCGCTCTTCAGATTTTCTAAATGTACACTCTGTAGCTTGTAATCAACCCACCTCTTATCTTAATCTGACGCGCTTCAATAAATCCAACGATCAAAATTTTTTTTACTTATCTGATAGGTTGTCCTAGACGCATCCATCAGCAAAAAAGGCCAACATTTGGTGTAGGTACTCTGTAGGATGTAAGGTATCTCCTCTATGTTTATCTGACGCACGCGAGTAAATCCCCAAAAACACTCTGAGTCCTACTATATCTCAAATCCCTACTTTCTAATTTCTAACTTTTCAATATTCATTTATTTACATTTATTTACATTTTTTTTTTTTTTTTTTGTTGACTTATACTTTATCCTTTTCGATACTTTACATTATTAAAAAGTTTTTCATGTCATTATCGTTTTATTTTTAACTTTTATGGCAAAATAGGGGGTTACCTTTTATGCCTATAGGATAATAAAAGCAGATGATTTTATTTAACAGTGAAAATATCTTTGTATATTGGCTTTTTAACCTGGTTTTTCTCATTTCTTGATCAATTTTCTTGATTTACCTCTCATTTTAAAGCTTATCGTGCAGGCTAATGACGAAAAATATACCCACGGTCTAAAAACTGTTTTTTCTGTCACAAAAACCTGTTTATAAAAGCCCCCTAATGAGTGTTTCGGTTAAATTAATAAATTTAACTTGCGTTTGACCGACAGAGCTGAGTGGCTCAATTGGTAGAGCGTTCGGCTGTTAACCAGCTGGACCAAAGTTCTGGCCTCGCCGTATCAAAAAATTTAATCACTATTACGCATTACGTGCACACTTAACACACATGAGACAACAGAGCAAATGAGGCGGGAACTTTCCCTGCTGTTTTGAAACCATGATGCAAATTGCAGTTAAATTGACTCAATTGAACGTTTAAAAAATTAAGCTTTGTCTCCGCTCAGAAAACTAAATCGTAATGTAAACAAAAAAAAAGGAGTATCTGGTTTAACATTTCAGAATTAAAAGAAATCCGTTTTTGCGCAAAAAAAAAAAAAAAAAATCTTTGTATGTTGATATACAGATTCTTTTACTGACGGTTTTCGACCTTTCGTATGAATAGAAAAAATAATATCCCAAATTAAAATTACACTTTTCATTCACTTAACTTATGAATATTTATTAAAAAGGGAAGATCAAAAAAAAAAAGACTATTCACTTTGTGTTACAAAGGGCTTAAAAAAGAAAACAAACATTGGGGATAAAAGATGTAAACATTGCAACAAAACAAAATTTTCTCGTAGTTGCAAAAATAAATTCAATTTATGTTTAACTTTTGTTTGATTTTTAAGCTCAATTATTTAAAATCGCTTGGCTTGCTTAAAATAAGCCTTGGATTCCGGTGTTCTAAAATTAATTCTTACAGCTCTCCAGATATTCGTAGAAACTTCGAACAAATTTTGCCTTCTCCACAAAATTGCCAACTTTCTAATGACTAAAAATGTAAAAATATGCGTAAAGTATTTCTCACCTTATTGTGAAATTCATATAAAAAATAAGCTTAAAACTGTAATGGTGAAGAAAAAACAGAATTGAACATATCAGAACTGTAGGAACCCTAGAGCAGGAATTGGTAAATGGAAGAAGCAAGTCCAATCATTGGCTTAGCAAAAGCAGAGGACAAGATTCCAAGTCACGTGACTCAACAACGACAAATGGTCGACATGTTTTGCGTGAAAATAGCGAAAGAATCATGATTTCTTCCAATGCTTTCCTTTAAAATATTCACATGACATGAGGTCTTTGCTTCCCGAATGAAAGTCTTCACTCGATCCATTTTATCTCTTCTCAGTGATTTGAACTGCCTCCAGTACGAACTAAATCCAGCTCACATCTTTTCCTGCCCTGACATCCAAAGAAAACTGCAACAGCTTTAGATCGTCCATAGACAAGCCAACACTACTAACAAAACCGAATTTTCAAAAAAAAAAAAAAAAAAAAAAGGTTAAATGTTCATACCCAATGCCAAAAACTAATTTTTTGCGAAGTTTCGTCTAAATAGCCCAAACAGTTTTGGCCGTATAAGTGCGTTAGAAATATATATCCCAAAATAAAAACTTTCTGCTTTCCTGTCAAAGAGAAGAATTCTTGCATTCGAATCATAACTAATTTAAAACAAGGCATTTATCATTTAACAAAATTCTTGTCTCAGATCAAAAGTCCGTCAAGTTTATATCATTCTATGATAATAATTTTACCTCGAGAGTGGAATCCAACTCCTTATGATTTTAAGTAGTAAGAAAGGAACCTTGAATAAAAAAACAAAAAATTTTTGAACAGTTAGTTATTTTTTTAAGTTACTGCTTAGTGCCATAAAAGAAATCTTTAAATTTTTTTCATCGTACCAGATATGTTTCAATTTCATTATAATAACTTCCCTTCCCCCAAAAAACAAGCAGTTTTAATTTAATACCTAACAAATGATACATATAGTACATGTAAAAATTTTTCGTTGCTCTTGTCAAATATTTATAAAATAACTGCATCCTGTGGTTGTCATTTATCTATGAACGAGTTATCGATATTTTGTTATTATCAAATGTCCTTGCTTTTATCAGGTGTGTTTCAACCTTTCTCTGTTTTCCTATCGTTGCAATAATTTCGTCGAACGTACGATAAGCAAATGGTTTATTCAAAGTATCGTTTTTTTCAAGGTAATGCAAGGGTTTTTCAAGTGTTCAAATCCGCAAAAAGTTCCAAGTCTTCTCTTTCTCTTTTTAATAGAAACAGTAGCGTACATACACTTCGGTGCAAAGAGAGGATTTTTTTTTTTTGATTTATAACTTTAACATATTATTTTTTCAGAGTGTAGCCCTCACACTTCTTGCGCCGCGGGGATTGCGGGGGGTACTATGTAAACCACTGGATAGAAGGTACTTTTACGGAGCATCCCCTTGAACAAGACACCCCTAAAAAGACCCTCTAAACCAATTCACTAAAAATGTCAATCATGCAGTCAGCACCATGAACCCCTCTCCCCGAGGACACCTGAATGATGTAGGGGAGACCGGGGCAAGATGACGAGCCGGGCAAGATGACGAATACCTTAAATTTTCCGTTTTCCAGAAGGTAACAGCATCAACTGGATAGCACTGGCTCTCCTATCCGTTGTTCGCTCAGAAATAGTATAGAGACGCTGAAATCGCCATATTTGTGTTAGTTCTGAAGCTCTGATTTTTTATAGTTGCCACGGTGTAACTTTTGTGCATATGTAAATAAGCTCTGCTATAGATACATATGAGATTTCTCGTGTTTCTTTAGTATTTATGAGTAACTTAGTTTAAATACTACCTATTACCATGAATAAATGTCAATTAATCGCCATCCTTTATGGTAATAGAGACGAATCCGTTCAAACAGGCAGTCCGAGGCACGATGACGGGCCGAAACGCGGGGCAAGACGACGAGCTCGTTGGTGATGAAACTGAGAATAATAGTGCTAATATTCAGTCCTAAATAGTAGAAAACCAACATATAAACCCTCCAGACGAAGCAGAACTTACGGTAATTGCTGATTCCGATGCATCAAAGAAGTCTGTTAGTGTTTCAAATTTCAATGCATTGCCTAAAGCAACACAATAAGAGAGAGAAAGAAAAGAAAAGGCAGAAAACTCAGCTCAAACATTCTTACAAGCACACCCATCAGAGAAATTTCAGAACAAGGAGAAAAACGGAAGGAAAAAATAGATTATTAAAAAAAAAAACAGGGAAAATAATCCCGAGAAGCTAAAAGGAGAGTAAAAACAATTCGAACTAAGTTCCTGTAGGTCTAAGTCTACACAATTTTGTGCCAAGCAATCCAGTTGCATCAACTTCAAAGGATGGTTTATAATATGCCCTGCTTTGTCCAGAGGAATATTGTGACCATCCAACAGATGAATGGATCCAGTGCTGTAAAAGTCAAGAGTGGTGGCATAAGGAATGTTCCAATTATGAAAATGGCATTTTTATTTGTGCTCATTGTTAGCCGCACGACTAAATACTTCAACATTACGCAGCAATGTATTACGCTTAATTTGATTCTTTGTAAGATGTAAAAACACAGTTATCATTTCTTAAACTAAATAACATATTCAAATCATAAACTATGTCCAACCTTTTTCAATGTTGTCATCTTGCCCCAACGTCAAAGTCATCTTGCCCCAGTACTGGGGCAAGATGACGATTTGTTAAGGTTATGAAAAACTTAAAAATATACCTCATTATTTTTATCTTAGAAACTAAATGGCAATATATTTAATGCTACAAAGGACTACTGTAACAGTTTATGTAAAATTAATTTTACTATCCTTAAAAATAAATTAAAGAACAACGAAAATTGTTAACATAGTCATCTTGCCCCGGTCTCCCCTACGCAATAATGAAACTGAACATTTAAGTCACAATTTCTAGCCCAAACTTCATAAATCCTTTTCCAAACACAAAGTCGAAACAAAAATTTAAAAAGACAACGTAATTAAGGCTACAATAGAGTCTTAAAATGCGAAAAATCGACCAAAATTTTGATTTTCCATTTTTTCCCTTACATTAATCTTTGAACTGTAGGCTATTCATAGCAAAAAAAAAAAAAAAGAAAGAAAACTCAATTCGGACTATTTTTAAAGAAGTTATAAGTTATGAGTTGTTCTGTCAGTGTGATATTATACATTTTGCGAACGAATGATTTAATTAAATGCAAATATCCCGCAATCGTAAAATTTCAATCCATATCTATCTTTCAATTGCTCCCTGCAGATCAGGATTTAAGTATTTTTTTTTTTTTTCAGATTAATAATGAGATACAAATTGAAAAACATTAGGTAAAAAACACTTTTCAAAATCAACATTTCTTTTTCCTTAAATCAGGCTTAAATCCTAATTTTATAGACTTTTTACAGAAAAATTCGAAATTTTAACAAAACCCTTGTTTTTGACACCTTTTGGACAAAATATAGTCTTTAATGAAATTTTATTCTCCAAGTTTTCTTTGAATATGAAATACATATGTATAATTAAGTTAAAAAAAATGGTGCTCATAGAGTGATTTTTGTGGTTCGAATATTTACGCTTAAAAAATTTATTCTCCTCTGCATTTTAAAAACTATTCAGAATTTTCCAACAAAACTTCGCATATTACTTCCCCTCATAAAGGTCTATAACTCATAAAAATTTCAGAACTATATCTTCAAAATTTAAAAAAAAAATGATTTTCTTACTCCATTGTAGCCTTAATCGTTTAGTAGAAAAAAGTGGAAGACACTTGCTATTTTAAACTTAGTTGAAAAGTTGAAACTAAAACAACTTCTGGTTTCTAACATTTAAGTTTGCTCGAGTTTTCAAAATTATTATCTGGTTTTTAAGAGAATAAGTAGCCACGAAACATGCAGTTTAAATTCTGGTTCAATAGAAGTTCGACTCAAGAGTCCAGTGGAAGTTTTTTTCAATCATGTGTTTTTTTTCTTTTTCTTTTTTTTACAAAAATTGTCAATGGTTCCCATATGCGGAATTTGTAGTAATAGATTAATATATTTCCGCGAGTTTAATGCTCTTGTTTTTCAAAAATGTTATACATTCAAGAGTTATACTCTAAGTACGCTTGTCATACGTCCCGATTTGACCGGATCCCGATATCCCGGACGGTTTACTTCACGTCTCGGGAAAAGATAAATTTGATTCCAGATGACTTCGCTAGTCAGAGGTGCCGGTTTGATCGGTACTAGTGATGTGCCGGATCGTTAAAAAAGTAGATCCGCGGATACGGATACGGGTCATTAGTGTTAAGATCCGCGGATACGGATACGGATCTCAAAATGTTTTTGCCCAGTTCAACTATCCAAGTTTAAAATTTATTACGGAATGTATTCCCGTCACTATAACAACACTGTTTCTTCAAAAAATGTCATCTACGGCGAAAATGTAATTAAGACTATGATTTACTCTTTGAAGAAATCTCCGTTAAAATTGATGGAGAGTTGGAAGGAACGGGTAGCGCAGCATTAATGCTTAGATAGAATGTGAAAAATTATTTCTAGCTTGCTCGGTAGATGTAGTATACAGGATACAAGAATGTAAAGCTGCTACTGGATAGGCTAGAAATATTTTTTCGCATTTTATTTCAGCATAAATGCAGCGCTGACCCATTCCACCCAAATTACTCCGACCGACGGAATAACAGAGCCGGGAACACCTTTACAAACAGTAAATAGAGAATTTTGTCTCACTTTTTTTGAAGGATGCCGGGAAAAACCAAACTGAAGAAAAACAGAAACCCCATATCAATAACAAAAAGTAATATTAAACTAAAAATTAAAAAAAAAAAAAAAACATGTCTCAGAGGGTCGTTGGCTTCTGAAATGATACCTTATAATTTAAATAGGGAATAAAACCTAATTTAAACGGAATTTAAGAGTCTTTTATTCAAATATTTAAAAATTTTTAGAATAGAAAAGATCCGTTTAAGATCCGTCAAAAAAGTAACGGATACGGATACAAATCTTTATTTTTCCTCGGATATCCGCGGATACGGATACGGATATCCGGAACATCACTAATCGGTACAGTCCTGGTTTTTAGAAAATTTCCGTGTCTCGCTCCCGGTTAACTTCACGTTCCAGGAAAAGATAAATTGGATTATAGATGACCAAAAAAGTTTAAATAATTAACTGTGAAGGATTATTTAGGATACTTACTTTGTCATTTGTAACATTGACATGCAAAATTACTATCGGAGTAAATTATAAATATTTTTACAACAAAATTAAAACTAAAATAGATTTTCTATAAAAAGTTCTAGTCAATGAAAAAATGTGAACATTGTTAAAATTTTTATTCCTTATTCAAAGTGTTTCTTTCTACTGAAGTAAGTTATAAATATTTACGTGTAAGAACTAAAATGTTGAAATTTATCTGCTTGTGTTTCTGAAGAAGTCAGAGACTACGAAAAATACACGCACACACGTATCCACCATACAGGGTGCTCTGGGCAAAACTTTAAAGAGTGATAGTACATATCAGGACAAACAATATAATAGTAAAAATAAGGGTCTCAAACGTCTTCCGAAGAAGATAAGCACCATTAAAGTTTAGAGTGCAAAATTTCAGATGATCATAAAAAACGGAAGAATTCATCGATTCGTTTGCGGTTTTCACTAAAAGTAATTTTCTTATCAGTATTTTCTCGAAAATAAATTTTGAAGATGTAGTTTAAAAAATGCCTATAGAGGGCCTTTGGAGCAACGAACAACTATTGTTTACTGCTATTTTTAAATGTTTTCTAATGCTTGGACTTAAACTTAAATTTTCAGCTCAAAATCAGAGTCAATGGGAATGATTTAGTGTTGCGCAAACTGAACTGTGTTCAGAAGTTGGAATACACTCTGTCATAAAAAAAAAAAATTGGTAAGCAAAAGTGTGCCGCTCGTATGGGATGGTAAAGGATTTTTACGTTAAAAATAATGCACTTGATGGAAACACGTGCTGTGGCTCCACTGTAATTGGTTTTGCTAAAATTAAATATTCTTGGACAGTTAGAAAAAAATCCGCATTAACTTCATCACCATCTGAAATAGATTTTTCTTTTCTTATGCGGGGTTTTTACTCAAGAACTGCAAATTTCGGACAAAAACGATGTGTGTTGGATATATGTGTTTTGCTGTATCCCCAATTTAACTTGCATTGAGAATACCTTTGTTGCTTCATTAACGTTGTTCACTGTATCACTTCCGTTTTTTGTAACAGGAGGTAAAAAGGAAGTATTGTATTCGCGAAAAAATTTTCATTCAAAAATCGATCTTAATTTCCATTTTACTCACCCCCGAATGAATGTTGAGTTTTTTATTCGACTCGACCACACGTGGATAAGTGCCTAAGAACGCATAGACACGCGAATTATCCATTTTGACGATTCCCGAGTTAATCACAACGAGTTTTCTCGTGACGTCTGTATGCACGTACGTGCGTATGTATGTCACATAACTCAAGAACGGTGTGTCCTAGAAAGCAGAAATTTGGTACGTAGACTCCTAATGGGCTCTAGTTGTGCACCTCCCCTTTTGGGTGATTTCGGGTGTTTCTAAAGGTATCTTTTGCCACTTTTGGGGGGAAATCATTGTTAATTTCGATGTAAACTCGAGTGGTGTTATCATTTGGCGGACACTTGGCGATATATCGCCAGTCTTTTGGTCGCCAAGTTTTCTCGCCAACTTGGCGACAAATTTGGCGATTTTTTTTAAAAATCTCATTTTAATTTGGCCACGTTGGTGATATTTAGAGAGTAAACTATTAAATCACATTAAAATTGCCTGTAATAGGAAAATGACATTAAATTGGAGTAAAAGGAAGTCATGTGATGCACACATCAGCTCGTTTCATGTGCATTTTGTAGATACTGAAAACAAAGTACAATAGGATTATTTAATATAACGTGTAAATACGTGTCAACCCTTAACAGGGGAGGTGCGGTCTCAAAGAGCGCTCAAAAGCTCATCCGATCACCACTATTTCATTTTCAGTCCGATTGAAAGTTTTTTACCAAATAGCTTTTCGTTTCGTGACCTTGAACACCTCCCCCCCCCCCTTGCTTATCAGTATCTTTAGGTAAGTTTATCTGGTTTAAATTTCATTGCATTTTTAGAAGCGGTCTGCGAGGTCGCACCTCCACTTCAGTGTTACAATTTTCGGCAGTAGTAGACATTAGGCTCTGAACGTTCGAACCGCGGATATAGGTTCATTTATCTTATCCGCGTTATGCGGAAGTATTCTAGATGAGGTTGAGAGTTGTTTGAAATGTTCACAAACGTTACGCAATGCTGTTCTAGGGACAATGAAGGCAGAATTATTCCTCGAAATACGACGCGAAATACTAATAGTTAAAGAGCTGTCAAAATTTTCCCGTAACGTGATAGAATCAATTTTCTGGAAGTAAAATGTTTTGTATATATTAAACAGCTAAATTGAAATCACATTAATAAATAACAGATTCAGTTTTACTACGAGTAGTTAGTTATTTATCGCAGCACATATGATTTTCTAGAAAAATCTTCAAACTCTAGCAAATTTTCTTCGGAAAGGGAATTTCTTTCGAAATTCAAAAATATTTTTTCCCCCGTGTTAATAAAAGTTCAAGGGAAATTACAGGCATGTATCTTTATTACACGATTGAAAAAAAAAAAATTGTAAATAGAGAGGTCTCTGAGACCTCACGTCCCCTGTTACGTCTTATTTTTTCACCTCCTCTGTTACAGGTTAAAGATAATTTCTGAAAATGTTATCGAATGTGAGATATGCCTATTTGAAGAATGATATGACTTCATTCGTTTCCTCTTCCTCCAACCTTTAAAATCAAACCTTGTTTAAAAATGTAACGCGTCAACAAAGGGTGAACATTTGCCTAAGAAGGTTTTGCAATATATCTTCTTTTACCAGTTGCTAAATTGGAAGTCATTTTTAAAAGTAAGAAAATTCTTTTTTTTTTTAGGTTAAAACTAGAATTTTTAATTTGAAAGCAAATATCTCTCTCATTATATTTTATTATTGTGAGTTAAATTACTAACAAAACTGATTAACAAATTTTACTGAGAATAATATAAACTAGCTAACTCGTGCAATGCATTTGCACTCAAAATTTGTAGCCCTGCTTTAAAAATATCGTGTCAAAACATCCATTTGTAAAAATTAAATCGTATTCGCCATGTATAAAATTACCGGACTCAACATCTCACTAACTAAATGAGCCTTATATGACTTAAAAATGCATAATTTTTCATAGTTCATGTAACACATTTAAAGATAATGTACACGAAGATTTTTTTTAGCTTTTTAAAAACGCATTTTTAATTTAAAGATTCTTTAACTGATTTTTTAAAAAAATCGAGTCTGTTTTAAAAAACTGAGAGCATTACCGATACATTAGTTTTAATTTCTTAGGTGTAGTGCACATTTTTTTTTTTTAAATTCTATAAATACAGACCGCCCGAACAGGGACTCGAACCCTGTACCGATCGTTTCAACGCCTAACGCTCTACCGCCCGAGAGCTATCCGGTTCTCTCTCGCTTACAAATTCAAGTGGAAGCTTCTTTGCAATTCAGCCGGAAAAATCCATCAAGTATTTTTATGAATAGTTACTCAAAGAAAATAAGAAGAAAAAAAAACAACATTGTAAGCACGAACTCTATGTTTATTTCTCGCTAAAAGTGCGGGAGGAGGACATCTTAAAAATGATACCTTACTTATGAAGTTTGAGACGTATTCGCGACTCGAGAGCTCGAATACAATACCTTGTGGTGATTAACAATACTAAAGAAAAAGGTAAAACATTCCTTTCCACGTGTTTTCTTTGGGGAAAATTACAGGCTTCAGACAGTTTATGGTGCAATGTAATTTCAGAGGAATAGGAAAGAAACTTTCCCAAAAACCCGATGAAACATAACTGTCACTCATTAAGCTTCAAGGCAAGTTATAAGTTTCGGCATCTGTTTGTTTTACCATTTTCATCCGCATTTGTCAGTAGCTGCAGCGCCCCCTATAGTTTATTGGAGTTGCGAATTAAGGAAGTTTTGACGTTCCGACAAAACGCATTTGAGAAATAATACATGTAATAATGTTAAGTAAATAATAAAAATAAATAAATATACTAAATCAATACTGTTTGACCGCGGATTGTGTATGTAATTTGGAAATCTGCCAAGTAAAGACTATTCCACCTGAATGAATCTAGCAGGGAGAAGGAAAAATAACGATGGGATTTTGATGCACTCGTTTTATAATGTCACTAGTGCCTTATTCATTTATTGCATTCTCTAAAATAAAATAAGGGAAAACAAAAATAGTTACCATGGAAACAACAAAAATGAAAAGAAAATATTTTCATTTCGTTCAGGAACGCAAAAGCAAAATGGTAAGCTCAAAACTTTGTTATCTCTACATAGTATAAAATGAAGTCTCCAAAAAGCGTCTGTTTGTTTGAACTCGCAAAACTCGAGAACTACCCGACCGATTTTGCTGAAATTTTCAGTTTATTCCTTTAAGTCCTGAGAAGGTTTGCAGACCAGTTCAAAAACAAATCGATAAATAGTTCTTTTTTTGATCCAATTTAGGCCCAATTTTCACATAAATTCCCGAATATGGGGGTGAAAAATTACTCGCAAATAGTAATATTATATATCGTTGGAAAGGGAAGAATTTTCCGCGTTCTACGCAATTTGTTTCAATGCTCTAACTTAATTGCGGTGGGAGTTTTTTACGGTTTTATCTCGAATTTTTTTAGGCTTAACTGAAATTTAGGCACTACTTTCTTCATTGAATTCATCAATAAAAAGTGAAGGAAGTTCAAAAATCTGTTCTCTATTCAAGTTTTTAACCATTTTATTTTGCGTTTCCACGGTAACGCTTTTTGAATCCATTGTTTATTTACATCTTTATCATTTTCAATTCTTAAAACTATTTTATTTTGTGTTTCCATGGTTACGCCTTTTAAATCCATCTTTCTCATTTTATTTTAATTTCTCAAAAGTATTTTAGGATCTGTCGTCATTGTTTGGCGAGAAAATTTTGCATGATGGTTTTTTTTCTTTCATTTATTCCTGGTTATTGAAGATACTTCACTTGACTCAATGTTTTTTTTTTTTCAAAGTAGACCGGGCAAGGCCGGGCAACGAAGCTAGTGAATAAATAAATCCATCAATTTTCGCCGTGAGAATATAGATCGATTATAGTTTAGATTAAAAAAAATGTTGCTGAGAGAGCAAATTTTCATTTTTACAAAACTAAGGCTAAATAATAGAGAGGCAAAAGTGGAAATCTGTAACAAACCATTTAACACCCCTATAAACTAATAGATACGTCCATTTCCGCCTATAAACCGAATATTAGCCTTTTCATGTAATCGATGGTCAGACAGTAATTGGATTTCCTGGTAACAGACGTATCAATTGTTGCAGAACAAAAAAAGACACTCCAATTATGTTAGTTTCTAGTTTCATTTCGTAAACTGGAAAGAAAATGAACTCTACTTTAATGTAGTTTAATTTTTAAGATTTCCATAAACAATGTTTAAATATTTGTTTAAATCTTGTTCAGTTACGGACGCATCTCAGAATACTCTACTTGCTATAGGCCAATTCCAAGGAAACAAACATATCAATCGTTGCAAAAAAAAAACCCTACAAAAGACTCCAAATATTTTAGATTCTTGAAATACACCGCCAGCTCAGTCATTCCATCCGATGACTGCAGTTTCATGTTTATTAGCATTCACTGCACTCTTGGCTTCCTTAAGAAATTTTCCACCTCCATCTCAGGCACTTCCTATTCCGGGCTGATGAGTGCTAAGAAGCACGAAACAGTCTTCGGATGGAATGACTGAGCTGACGGTTTATTTCATGATTTCTGCCTTAGCCCTGGCTAATGGACGGTATTTTACTGCAATATTAGATTCTTGTTTCATTGTGTGAACTTCATGAAGAACATGAACTTTACTTTGATAAAATTTAATTTTGAAGATTTCGATAGACAACGGTTAAATATTTGTTTTTGCTCAGTTACGGACGTAGGTATCTCAGAAGATAAGTTTGTTACTCAGCCACAAAATTGTATTTCAATAATGGTTCTGGAAGCCTTAAAAATTTTATTGCATTTGATAAAAGTAAAGAATCGTTGCTCTTCATAAAAGTTATGCTTTAAAACAAGAATATAACATTTTTGGACTCTTTGTAAGGTATTTTTTGCAACAAATGATGAATGTATTAAAATGGATGGTACCAATAATATTTTATTTTAATTGTATATCGTGTTTGTAATATTGTATTATTTAAAGCATAATATAAGTAATATTAACAATGATTTTAAATGTGGTATCATTTTCAGGATGCGATATCACAATCAACTTCTTATAATTGTTTTAAAACAACAATATTTATACTTATCTTCAACTAGTTTCCCCCATGTTGGTTAAGTTCATGTTTTGTGCTTGATGGTCTTAAATTACCGTTACTTCACTTTTTTAGTAAAAAAATCATCATTTAAATTTGTAAAATCACAAATACTAGTATCATCCCAGGGCGACATATTGCACGCCTAATACAACACCTCCACAAGGTAAAAATCTGTCGATTTTGAGTTATATACATGTCCTGGTGCATTTTCATTAGTTCTGTCAAAATGGAAGACAGCCACAAACGGAAAGAAATTTCTAACCTTACTTTTGAGAAGTGTCAAAGTGTTAGTAAAGAATTTAAGCTAAGGCGCATTATATTTAAATTGATTTTTCTCGAAAAGTAGTTTTTGCAGAGATATGGCAGTGTTGTACTAGGTGTGAGATATTTTAAGTTTTTGTAAATATTGAAACAATGTCTTCATTGTGAAGAAAAACATTACTGTTCTTATTAGTCCGTCTTTAAATATTTTCAGTATTTTTTCAAATACTTTAATTTTAAACTAATACGTTTGCTACCAAGTTATTCTTATTTATTTACATTAATTTTTGAAAAGATATAATTTAAATAATTAGACTTTTTAGTTAAAAAAATAAGTACACCTGTTACATCTTTCGTTATAAATGCTCTTGCATTTCGACTGCTGTTACTAATTTGTATTCATGCAAGAATCAATTGTTTTCTGAATGCATGCATTACGTACCTACTCCTTAATTATTTTTTAATATTCAGTAAAAAAGAGAAATAATATTTATTGTTTCTTTCGCAAATTGTGTTTATGAATAAAGGATGTATGAGTCATAGAAAATGTCAATGCAAACATTACTTATAGGGCACTGTGTGCAACATCATCATGTAAATTAAAATTGTTATTATTATTTAAGTACATACTCAATAAATAAAAAATTGTGCCATAATCTCCATACTTTTGATTTACGAGGAAAAAAAGTTAATTTAAATTTTCCCTGTAACCTTCTTCAATTTATAAAAATTTGATCTAAAGAAAGAAATGTCAAGTTTCTGATTCTTAATTAAGCATGACTTTTACGTGAGCTCTCATCGATAGCAGATTGTTATAATTATTATTATTCCTTATATAATTGTTGTTGGTTTTTTTATTGCTTTTGTCATCATTATTATTATTGCTATTATTATTGTTGTTGAACTACTATTATTCGTGTTGTTATTATTAATATTTATTATTATTATAGTGATGATATTATTATTAATATTTATTATTATTATTATTGTCTTTATTAGCATTCTTCTTCTTCGAATTATTATTAATGATATTATTGTTATTATTATTATTACTGCTGTTATTGTTAGTATAAACATGTCTGCTTCTATTATTATTAGGGTTATTATTATTTATTATTATTTATATTACTATTATTATTATTATTATTATTCAATTATTTATGTTAGTACTATTATTATTATAATCATTATCATCGCCATTATTATGATTACCATTATTGCTATTATTATTACTATTATGGTACAAATATTATTATTTTTTTTTTTGTATCCAAAAACAAAACATTGGCTACCAAAATATTTTGATGTTAAATAAATATCGAGTTTAGTACACGGGCTGTAAAATAAGCGAGGTTTAACATAAAAAGGTGTTTTGAAACCGTTGGCATTGATGCCATGTCCCTAACGTCTGCTGTATGATGAAAAACTTGTATTATGAAATTTATTACGAAATATATTATGAAAATGGTTTGTGTTATGAAATTGGATATTTAATAAATTATTCTGGTAAGAGTTTTTTAACTTCACATTATTTCATACTCATCGCATGTACAACAATAAAGAATGAAAGTGCGTGCAAATATTTTTATCGCAATACATGTTTTAATGAAAGAAGTATTTGCTACCTGAGCTGCTATATTTATTTCAGATGAGGCTACTGCTTTATTTTGCGGTGTTACCATGCTTGGTTGCAGCAAACTCTATACGATGTCCTGATTATTCTACGTGCCCAGTAGGTAAGGTATCTTAATGTTACAGACAGCAACACACCGTTAACATATTTACATTAATTGATTGCCATAAAAAATGCTATTTTCTGAAAGAACTTAACTTATTTAAATATTAAAATCTATTTGATTGTTTATAGATAATGGGTTTTTTTCCCTCATTAAACATTGCTTTCCAGATAAGGTATTCTCACTAAGAAATGGACACTTGCGCTCAACTTCGTTTTTAGAAATTCATAATATTCGCAAGCATCGACTTACATCTGTGAGGAAAAAAAATAAACAACGCTTTATCACGTAAACTTGGCAGATTAATGCATGTGGGTCATTCCATGTCAAGTGATCCAAAATTTGTGAAATTTTTTCCCTCACCCTTTTGTATTTCTTTGAAATTTGGCTTATCGATTGTACTCTTTGACGTGATCAAAAGTCCAAATTTTTAGATTTTTATCTCTATTATTTTTTTACTTATAACACTTTGATTTTTCGAAAAACCCTCTTTTTTTCATGGATGTTTGAACATAAAATGGACGATAACTCAGCACCAAATATAGATAAAAAGATTTGGTAAAAAGCATTTTAAAGAACATTAGTTGCTGTTTAATTAGATATGCAACATGACAAATTTCAGAAAATTTTTAATTTTTAAAAAATAAAATTTAAATTTTAAATTTAAATTTCTCAGAAAAGGTATAATGAGTTTTTTAAAAAAATTCTCAAAAATTTGTGTGCATTTTATCTTTATTTGTGCAAAGTTTCAAGTTGGGATCTCAATGGGATCATATTTTTATGAATTTTTAAATAAAATTTGACTTATGAAATAATGACATTTTTCAGATTCTAATTATTTAAATATAGGGTTTTCTTACTGGGGATGGTCTAGTAAGTAGTAATTGATCATGATTATGCTTGAAATGAGCTGACATGAATTTGTAGATAGGTAAACCTCCCCCCCACTTTCAATTTTTTTTCAAAACATTTCAAAAATTAAAATTAAATAAATAAATAAATAAAACAAAATAAATAGTAAACTTATTAAAATTTGGTAAATAATCTTCTTTAAAGCAAGAAAAAGCCCCCCCCCCAGCACCACCACTTTTATGTTATTTTTTCAAAACTATTTTCAAAACGCAAAAAATAAATAAATTAGTAAAATAAAATAAAATGAATAGAAAGCATATAAAAAGCTGGTAAATGTTCTTCTTTAAAGCAAGACGAAGTACATCCCCCCCCCCCTACCCACACATACGATTAACACTATAATAGTATCACGCCTCACCTGACGCTTTTTTTTCGGACCAAGTGTTTCTTTTTTAATCCGAACTTCACAAAATTTACTTGATTAATTCACTATCTGATAAGGAAAGTTATGATTCATTTCATCCCCTACCCCTGCGCCAGCTTTCAATTTCAGAGGGAGGAAAGAAATAGTTTGCCCCAAGATCATAGCAAAATAGGAGTGTTTCCCCCCATTTTGTTTCATTCTTATCACACTAAACTAAAAATCAATCTAAGTATCAGATCATATGTATCTCCGTATAAAACTGTGTTTCTACAACATTTGGAGTGCGGCGGTCTTCTTTTCTTTAATGCTAGTTTTCTTTTTAGTTTCAGTTGTAAAGGAGAGCAATGCAGCGAGATCTATTTATGCACATATTAAAAGCAGTTATAGATCAAACAAATTTTGCTAGTTTGAGCATAACCTTCCATGTTGTTAAGCTTCATTCCAGATTGCTCTTCCCCCTCCCTTTCCCCCTCCCCCTATCGTCCCACTTTTCGAAAGAAAAAAAAAAGGTGCAAATGAGTGGTTCTATTTGGCTGTTAAAGTTTTTCTGACTTTTAGTTTTTATGACCCCCCCCCCCCCATTTAAAAGCCTTAGTCACTGCTGATGTTTAGCAGCGTGCATCCCAGTTCATTATGATTATAACTCTTACGTGCCAGCTTTTTTTTTTAAATACAGTTTTGAAAAAAAAAAAAAAAAAAGATAAAAAGTGGTTGTGTGGCGGGGGGGGGGGGGGGGGATACCAATCTACAAATTCATGTCAGCTCATTTTAAGCATAGTCATGATTAATTACTACTTACTAGACCATCCTTAGTAAGAGAACCCTATATTTAACTAGTTAGAATCTGAAAATTGTCATTATTTCATAAGTCAAATTTTATTTAAAAAGTCATAAAAATATGATCCCATTGAGATCCCAACTTGAAACTTTGCACAAATAAAGATAAAATACACAAAATTTTTTTAGAATTTTTAAAAAAAAAATTCATTATACCTTTTCTGAGAAATTTAAATTTAAAATTTAAATTTCATTTTTTAAAAATTAAAAATTTTCTGAAATTAGTCATGTTGCATATCCAATTAAACAGCAACTAATGTACTTTAAAATGCTTTTTACCAAATCTTTCTATCTATATTTGGTGCTGAGTTATCGTCCATTTTATGTTCAAACATCCATGGAAAAAAAAGAGGTTTTTTCGAAAAATCAAAGTGTCATAAATAAAAAAATAATAGAGATAAAAATCTAAAAATTTGGACTTTTGATTACTTCAAAGGGTACAATTGATGAGCCAAATTTCAAAGAAATACAAAAAGGTGAGGGAAAAAACTTTGGATCACTTGACATGGAATGAATGACCCGTATACGTTTCGTTGTTTTAGGGAACCCGTTGCTTCTTGAAACCCAAAACACGTGTATGCAGTAATCTGTTGATTTAGTGTAATAAAGCGATGTTCATTTTCTTTTACTTTTTTACACAAAATCAGTTATTCATTTATTTTTCATCAACTATTTGGAAAAAGAGTAACACTATTACAAGTGCATATAATTCATCGTTATGGGACCTTTTGAAAATCAAGCTGCAACAAAAAGTCCACGACTTGATTATCAAAGAGCTATTTTTTACCTCGATAATAGGTACTCCATATTATAGTCACAAAATTGCTAGAATTAAAATTGCAACTCTATCCGCATCCCCCCTCTGCTATCGATTTAGCTCCCTTAGACTACTGCTTGGCCTCAATATAAAGAAATTGTTGGCGAGAATATTTTATTCAAAAGAGAATGTTATTGCAAAAACTAATGCTTCTTTTACAGAGTTAGGGATAAGCAAACTGGGAAGGCGTTGGACCAGTTGGAAGTGTAAAAGTCTAAAGGAGACTATATTGAAATTTTTTTAAAAAATGATCCGAAAAATGAAGTAATTTTCATTGTTGCCCAAACTCTTCAAACCTCCTAGCTGACCGAAAGCTCAATGATCTGATATGTAATTGCTCTCTCCTCCGGCAAAAATTTTCCTTGTACCTTATGATCAACATTTTTGTGTAACCCAGGTTGCACTTGATCTGCCAGTATATATTGGTATCGCATGGTTGCTTTTTTACCCTCGAAGAACACCAGGGCACCACTTCCACGCCAGCAGAACATGCTCCATATCATGATACTCCCTCCAGACTCTTGCTCAGTGCGAGTAAGGCAAGAAGTTTTTCTCAAAGGTTTGTATTTCGTTTCCCAGTGAGTGTATACATATATAAAAAAAAATACAATAGAGCAAATAGAAAGCTAATATGAAATGACTAAATAAGTTAATGGAATCAGTTTAAAGGAGCGGGAAAAATATTTTTAGCAATATTTTTGAACTTGTAAAACTACTCGAATTGCTTTTGATCTGCTTTGCAGAAAATTTTAAAGACTATTCCTCATTTTAATTCTGATTTACTTAAGTTGACTGTTCATGAAAAACATAACTTTAATAATAATTTCATAAAGAAAGCGTTTATACATCTTTTTATGTCCGATATACTTTTCTTTCCAAAAAAAAAAAAAAAAAAAGCTTTCAAACAAATGTTTGTTAAAAACCATTCGAATATTTTATTTAAAAAAAAAGGCAACTACGTCTTGCGGTCTATTTAGCGCGCACATCCTTAAATCGCAACCCAATCGACTCAATGTCAAATTCATCATTATGATGTTCTTATGTTTAATTTACAGGAAAAACTTGCTGTGACAAACCGAGTGGCGGTTACAAATGCTGTGACATAGAAGAAGACATGGAAAAAATGTTCCCTGGAACGGCTACCGGAATGAACATGACACAGTCCAAGAGGTTTGACTTCAACAATGGGTGCATGTACTGTACTGGTACCTGTTGCCCTTCTGGTTGTTGCGAATATAGAGGTGCGACTTGCTGCAGCGATAGAGAAAACTGTTGCCCACGAGGCAACCAATGTTGCAGGCGTTCTTTCAGCATTAAAAGCGAATGGTGTTGTCCAACATTAGGAAGGTGTGGATCAACGTATGGATACTGCTATGGAGGAGCAGGTGCACTGATACCAGCTATATCTAGCATAGGTGCCTTGATTTTCTTGCTTGCTCTTCGAGGGAACTCTTTCGTTTAGATGCAAGATGAAGCCAAGGATAGTCAAACGTGTTAACATCAGTTAAATGAATACTTTTGTGTATAAAAAGTAAAATAGCAACGTCAAGTAGCACAAATTGCAGATTTCTGCTGTGACGTGTTTCTTTTCATCCATAAGCTCATTTCTTTTGCAATGAAAAAGACCTTCCTTGTAACGCTGAAGCACGTGTCTGCAGTAATCTGAAATTTGTACTACTTGACGTTGTTATTTCTGATTGAACTTCTTATTTTAATTGCTAACATCCTTTATATTTTTCTGAATAATTGACAAATAAATAGTTTCAGATTTTTATTCTTTGCTTGCTATTGTATACTCTCTTTTTGATTAGTATTTTTTGAAATTTTCAGATCATTTAAGGCTGTAGTCCGCCCAATCTACACCCCAGGGGCCACATCCAGTCCGCGAAGTTTGTCCGTGGGGTCCGTTGTTTTGCTCAATGTTACGAATCGAAAAGCACAATTAGTGACAATGTCACTTCAGAGATAAATATTCAGAAATTGGTTTCTGAAAAGCATACATTTAATAAAATAAACATCAAATAATTGCTACCAACTATTCTTTGTTTTTAATTTTTTCCCCATTTCCTCAGTTTCTTATACTATTAAGAAAAGAATGAAATATTCTGGAATTTTATATGCGTTCTGAACCACAAGTGATTTTAATACAAGGTGTGGCCCTTGGACAGAAAAAAGATGGACACCACAGATCTAAGGTAATAAGCTGTATGTTGCCGTCCCACAGCCGGAGCTAGGGCAGAGCTACAAGTACCCGGTTACGATACACAGACACTACATTTTCTTCTTTGTTTTGCGCTCCATCGGTTTGGAATAACCACAACCAAGCTTTTCCTTTATGTTTATATTACCATTACTTTGCGAGTTGATCTATGCACTGCTTACGGACACTCACTGGTCTGCAAAATGTGTTTTAACGACCAGTGTGAAAGTATCAATGAGAGAACATCTGTGTCCAGCTTTATTAAAAGTTGTGGCGATTCCACAACTTTTATTTTTGAGGTAGACCGTGCAATGCCGGGGAAAGCAAATAGTTTAAAGAATCGGAAGCTGAACTGATTCTTGAAACGTAAAAGCATAATGGATGCAATTTTTTCATTTTATAACACTTTACAAATTTATTAAAATATTATGTTCTGGAAGAGCAGAAAATAATATTTTTGTAAATTTATTACACTAGCAGTACTTACAGCTGCCAATGACATGATAATTCAATTTCAATATGAAATGCACGTTTTGAAGCAAAACGAAAGAGCAGGTATTACTCATAATTTTGTGCACGGCAATGATAATACTGTAACGGATTCGGTGCGACTTCCACTTTCTTGAAATGAAGACACAGTTCTTGATAAAAACACAGGAGCTTTATTTACACTATGTACAGGAGAAATCGTTAACAACTGGTAAATTAATCATCAGCAATTAAGCAAATATCACTCAACACCGTAAACTTAACGGTTACTCACGTATTTACTTCTAAATACGAAAACAACACAGCGAAATGCCTCGCAATAAACAGAGCAAATACGCTCTCCGTTCGAAATCTCAATCGAAACTCAACTTTTTATCACGCGGGACGCCCTTATAAACATCGAAAGAAATCTCTCAAATATTCCAAACGCTTCTGGAAAATAGTAGACCGTTATCAAATTTTATCAATGAACAAAAACGAAATAGGGGGTTCGTATACTTTAGCCGAATGAAAAGGGGTTGTATATTCATTACGGGAAACTATTTACAGGTTACGTTACTACAATAATTACTATTTACAGAATTTGTAACAATGCTGATCTCTTTTCAGAACATTAGTTCTTTTAATTCAAATAAGCCAGAGCTTTGTGAAAATTGTAGATTATCAGATTATTGATTAATTGTGATGTGTTGTTGAGATAATCTCGAAATTGGGTTTAAAAATATTGCATCGTATTAACGGGGTAACATAATTTGCTTTTAGCACTTTAGTTGGTAGATACTTAGGATTTTATAGGCTGTCATCTCGTCTTTTTTATCTGTGTTTTAAAAGCAATTGTTCTGGAAACAAAAATTTTTAATTATGTTTAAACACAATTTATAATTTCCTAGGAAAATATTAATGAAGTCACATTTGATTCTTAAAATAAAGTAACTGAATCTTTAAACACGAAAACGATTGTGAAAAAACTAACTATAGTGACTTTTTTGTTTTTCTCCCTTTTTTTTTGGAATAAGTTTTTATATCTTAATTGCCATAACAATTAGCTTTTTAAAACGAGGTATATGTCTTTTCTTTCCACTCCTTGATTGAAAGTATATATCAACATTTCTAAAATTAGTTCTGGTCCGCGGACCGGTAAAATTTGGGAAAATATTTTCGTGGACAGGTGGGTTTTTTGTTTCCTTCTTTTGTTTACCAAAAGAAAAAGAAAACCTTTTGCTATTAAGGAAATGCTACTTAAATTGATTGTGAGTTTTTAGTAATATTTACTTGCATTAATATTTATACATAACGATAAATTATTTTTGTAAATTTTACACATGAGTAAGGAAATTTTTGAGAGAAAATCCTTTAAAACTTATTTATGAAAAAAGTTCCGAAATCTGATCCAATTTAAAAAAAAAAGAAAACACTGACTAGACACTGAATAGGATTAAAGCTAGAAATTATCGTATCAAATATCATAATTTATTTATGTGTTCACTTAAGAATTACTAATTTGCATGTTTAGAATTGGTTTCTCCCACTGGCAGCTAAAAATTACCCCACCAGTGATCCACACGAATAGTAATAGTGCAGTAATATATATATATATATATATATATATATATATATATATATATATATATATATATATATATACTGCACTATTACTATATATATATATATATATATATATACTAGCCAAATAACAAGTTTAAACAATTTTTTTAAGAAAAATAATGATGAGAAAAAGGAAAATACAAGCAGAAATTAATAGAAAAAGTTGAAAGGTGGAATCTAGAACTCATCAGCTGTGGAGGATTCAATAAATGTGGTCAAAAGACTAAAAAGTTAAACTAGAAAATTAAAAAGAGAGCGTTTAAGCTGCAGTATATGCACAACAGAATAACATTGGGCAAAACGTACCACATGTTACACTGTAAAAAACAAACAAAAACTTAAACCTAAAACTAAAAGCAGAGGGTTTTGCCTCGACAAATTAGGAAAAACGAGTTTTGATAATTAGTCTTCCACAGGACAGTACCTGTCAATAATTTAAATAATTTTACCTTGAAATCCGAAGCTAACAAACCCAATCCAGTATTCAGCAGGTATATATTCAGTCCATTTATAAACATTAAACTCAAAACAAAACAAATCCGTGTCCGAAAAAATCAGTCCGAATTTATTTTGGCTTTAATGTTATAAATGGACTGTATGTAATTTTATATATTTACTTAGCTTTTTAGTTTTGCTGCGTAGCGCATCTATGGGCTTTTGGTGCGGTCTTTTCAATATTCTTCATTCATATCATAAGTATATATATATATATATATATATATATATATATATATATGTGTGGTGATGTGTTATTTTCTAAGACACTTTATTAAGAACTCGAACTCTTGTGAACTATGTTTTTATTATTCCTACGCGCGGAGTGAGATTGTGCGCGACGCGACCAGTTTTGGCGGGTTGAAGAGGAAGGAATGATGGGAAGTGTGGTGGAAGACGTGTTGTTCTCGATGTTTTAATGTTTACTGTTCTATGTTCCTGTATTCGTCTTGTGCTGTCAATTATTAAATGTTTATTAGTGTACGATGTCGTCATTATGCTCTGTTGTGTGAAGAATACCCCTAGACCAGCCGAGATCCTTACACACACACACACACACACACACACACACACATATATATATATATATATAATTCGTAAGAGTATTTAGACATTTTGTTGACGCAAAAATTATTTTCTCTCGTGCTTCCGTTATCGAGATATAAGGTCCTAAAGCATTCCGAAATTTTAAGAAAAGCGTCAAATTAAAATCCCTGGTAAAAGTTAAAGGTACTCTGCAGAATTATCTGTATCAGAGCGTACAGCTAAGCTCACTTATCTTTCATACAACTGGAAATTTATGAATAATCAACCAAAGAAAAATCAGAAGAAACGTCATATGAGCCTATCATCTTCAGTTCAAACCAAATGTAATACAGACGATCCAGTTGAACTAGGTGAAGGGACGATGTTAATGAATATAAAAGCCATGGTGATATCGATGAGGACCGGATATTGATATCACCTCTGAGATTGAAAAAGAAAAAGAAGAGCATTATGATGGTGCCGAAGAATAAAGTATAGTGAATGTTAATGACAGTAACTAGTTAGAGGTTTATAAGATGTAAGGCAGGCATCGATTCAGAGAGGGGGGGGGGGGCATAACAACATTAAAGCGACCAAATATTGCCTGAAGCTTTATTTTAGAGACCGTTATTTCAAAAAAATCTGCCCAAATCCCCTATTTGAGCACAATATTGCCCTTTGACCAATCCCTTTTCGTCTAATCATGATGATATCTGTATATTAGTTAACAAAAATTTGCTTCATGATATAATAAAAGGTACTTTTCAACTACTAAGGTTATGGCGCTGACTGCGCTATTGAAATTTTTAGGGGATGGTGGTGGTGTTTTGAGGGGTATTTGTTTATTGGGGGGGGGGCTCTTGCAGGGGCGGAAAATAGGGGGGTCAAGAGAGGGCAGTTGCACCCCCAAATTTTTCACTGAGAATAAGAAAAATGGGTCAATTCAATTTAGATAAACTAAAAAATCATTTGCCTGCATTTTCAGAACAGAAAAAACTGATGGAGAATAATGGTTTGCCTTAACTAAAGAAGTAATCTCTTGGATTATCATATGGGTTAAATATTTCAAAATTGTGTAATCTATGTTATGATGGTGCATCTTGTATGAGATGCCCGTACAGTGTTGAGACTGCGCAATTTTTACACGCAAGCTCCATGCATTTTACATAAATTTAATGCTCATATTATAACTTAATGTTTAGCTAGTAAGTGTTCATTAATTCCCTGTACTAGAAACACATTTTAGCAACTCGATATATTATATGCTTTCATAGAAACTTTTTGTAAAAATATGCTATTTTTGAAAAATTTCCCACATCAAAAGATACTTTCATATCAACAAATATATCTTGAGGCTCTTTACTTGACAATCTCTGAGTAATACAAATGGTATTCAAGAGTTAAACCTATAAAGGCTCCTGGAAGAATTACTGGAAAGCGACTTTCTCTAATGATAGAAAATCTAATGTTATTTTAATATGTATGACTGTTTGAATTTTTGTTTATTTTATTTCCCGTGGAGCGTTTTTTGAACAATGCTACACTCTATCATAAAAATTTCAATCTCAATTATTGATTGACAATTGAAACTCTTAATAATTTTCGCACTAATGCATACATGAACCAAGTGTGGAACTTTGTGAAAGAACTTTCTATAACAGTTTTTGCTGTATGCCAATGTAGAAGAGGTGACAAAACTCACGTGAAGTTGTAGTCAAAATATTAAATTAATACTTTGAATAAAATAATCAATTCAGTTTCTTCAGAAATTGAGGCAGGATTTGATGAGATACATTTCTTTCTGGTATTAAGTTCAATATTATGTAAGTTGGTTATAGAAATCAAAAAAGAAAATATTACACTTATACACTAGCGCAGCCAGAAATTCTTTCTGGAGGGGGTTTTTTTGATCAAAAATACCTTCTGGAGGGAATTTTTTGGTGAAAATTACCTTTTGAAGGGGATTTTTTTGATCAAAACACTTTCATATGCATAAACTACTGCATTAGAATTTGCGGTTATATTAAAACCAATCGCTCTGGGAAGTGTTTTCATCTCCTCCCCCCCCCCCTTCGCTGCGCCACTGCACTTATAGGAAACATTTATAGAATCAGGGAAGAGAAATTGTTTTGTGAAGTACGACTGTACTTATAATGACGCAAAATAAATACTAGCCCAATATAAAAAGCTTTATTGGCTATTTTAAAGAGAGAAATATGAAGGAAGTGTGTTTTTTAACATAAGTTTCTTGCTTTTATTGTTTTTTGTATGTTTCAATCTGATTAGTTATTTTAAAGATGACTTTTGTGTCTCAGGAGGTTAGAAAATTACTTTCGAAGCGCAATGTGGCGAGCAAGACCTTCATCTTTAGCTATACTGGAAATAAAGCAAAACAAATGGATATTGATTAAATATAGTTACAAAATTTTCCGTTCTTCCTGACCCCAAAAATAGCAGACTAAAACTTTACTAAAAAATAAAAACTAGTACTATTATATTTTTTGAGGTAACTTGTTAAAAAATAAATTTAAAGCTTTGGTCGCAGAAATTTTAATTGTTCTTAGCAAACCGAAATATTCTTAGCATTAAAACCATTTTATTATTCCTTCCTGTTAACCAATATTTATTTTATACCGTACTGAGGAAATTCTTTTTCAAGAAACTCGACCCCCCCAAACGAAATGCTTAAATGCCGCCCCTGGGCTCTTGCTTTTGTAGGGGGGAGTCTTCGCGATATTTGGGGGGAGGGGCACCCCTGCAACATGTAAAAGGTTTGTTGGGCTAATTGAGCTTTTGGAGATGAGAGCAGTCATAACAGAGTATACAATCTTCCATAATAGGATTGGTTATGTAAAAACCAACCTTTTCCCCCGCTCAGTTGTAACTTGTAATTATAGCAACAATCTCAGTATCAAAGACATATTCCACAGTTTTTTTCTCTTTTCCTTTAAAATTATAATTTAATAAGCATATGCTTAAATAAAAAGTTTTATTTCTTCAATATTCCTGTTTTCAAATTCCATTTTCTAGGTATTGTTTTCCAAGACCCAATCTTAAGGTATCTTCAAAACAGTACTTTTCTAGATTGCCTTTTCAAAACAAGCAACTTGTAACTATGATTACATAATTTCATCTTTATCTTCAAGATTGAAAAGCCAAAACAGCAATCTTGGTTATAAGAGCAGTTTAAAATAAATAAATACTCTGCTTCTGTAAATGTATATTGAAAAATATTCGTAAAGGGAGTAAGATTTTTTAATCATCGTTTCACTTCTGCTGATAAAGAACTTTAAATGTTCAACCCAAAGGAAAGATTCTAAATTGAAGAAGAAATGAAAAAAGGAGCAATCGGGGCGAAATGGAAAATCAAATTTTGGAAGCAATTCCCCAGAAATTACCAGGCTTTGTACTTTTTTGTAATTAGTTAATCAATATCAAATTTCAATAAAGAAAAATAAATTTTCTTACAAATTAAATTCAATTGAAATTGAATAATAACAGTAGGTAACAAATAAAGAATTTAGGGGAAAAAAGGGGGAGGAGGATTTTACAGCAAAAGAAGACAGAAAAAAAATTACATTCGTCAATGGTGTACCTAGCATGGGTGACAGACGGGGCGGTAATTTGTGATGTCACCCCCCCCCCCCTTAAACGCAAAAAAAGGGAGATTGTATATTCTGTGTAAGCTTGAAATTCATACAATTTTCAGAAACAAATAGTACTTTTGTGAAACAACTAAATTTTAAGTGGGATAATGTACAAAAGACAAATAAAAATTATGAACGCTTTTTATATAATTTGCCCTAGACGCATTTGTGCAGGCCGTCAAGCGGGGAATAATAGGGAGTAGAAAATTCATAGCTCCTTAATTTTTTCAAATGCATTATTTCTTGAAAATGGAAGTCCCCGATCCCCCCCCCCCAACGTATTTCCTAAGTGATGGATTTGGTTAAAAGAAAATGAAATCCATGGAAATAAACAACCTTAGCCGAGAATGCATTTTTATTCATAAACTGACATCTTTTACATTGAAAAGGGAGCTCTTAATGTCTCCAAAACACGTGTCTGCAATTAAATTTGGATATTTGTGCATTATAATGTTGTGAAAGTGGGTTTAAGTCTTTTAAGCATTGAAAACTTGTTGTAAAGCGAGAAATGTTGCATATATACCTATTTTATGTTTGCAGTTATAACTCTCCCCCCCCTCTACCCCCTGCACCATTTTTGGGGTTGGCCACATCCTAATTCGTTTCCTTCGTACCAATACCTTTTAGAAAAACCAACTCCCGTAGTTTTATTACGAAAATTTCACCGAAAACCACTTTGCCTCCCCCCCCCACCCCTTCCTTCCCTGCAAAATGTTTTTGCAAAACTCCCGTTTTAGTGTCACAAAAATTGAACGGAAAACCACTTGCCCCTCATTGCAGTTATGACTCCCCCCCTTTTCCGTGCACCATTTTCAGAGTTGGCAATATCCTAATTCGTTTTCCTCGTGCCAATACCTTTCAGAAAAACCAACTCTCGTAATTTTATCACAAAAATTCCTCTAAAAACCATTTGCACCCCCCCCCCCCCTCTGCACCATGTTCGGTGTTCGCAACATTCAAATTAGTTTTTCTGAAATGTATTGGAAAGCGGAAAACTAACTCCCGTTTTTGCGTCACGAAAATGGAACGGAAAACCACTCCCCCCTGTACAGTTACGACCCCCCCTTGCCCCCTGCACCATTTTCGGCGTCGGCAAAGTCCTAATTCCTAATTTGTTATCCTCCTGCCAATAAATACCTATCAGAAAACTTACTCACGCAATTGTATCACAAATTGAATAGAAAACCACTTGCCCCCCCCCCCCCGCGGTGCAGTTTTAAACCCCCCCCTTCCCCTTTTCGCTTCCTGATCCATTACCAAGATTGGCATCATCCAAATTCGTTTTCCTCGGTCCAATACCTTTCAGAAAAACAAACTCCCATAATTGTATCACAAAAATCGCATAATCTCACCTACTTCGGAGCAGTCGAAATTTCGCTCGCAAGTAAAGGCGCGAAAAGTCACTTTTTTCCCCTTATTTTGGAGCTTAGAATACGAACTTGCGAGATTTATTCTGCGAGACTGTGATTTTCCCTATAGCGCCATCTAGTGAGACGATCAGAACTAATCTCGCAAGGTGAATTTCGAGTTTGGAATAAGCACCCAGTTTCAACTCGATCGGAAAAAAATTCACTAGGAGCCAGATATAACGAACATAACGAAAGAAAGATGAACAAATTTTGTTTTCTTTGTGGAAATGATTCCCACCTGCAGTATGACTGTCCAACAAAAAACAAAGGAAAACGTTGTTTTTTTTGTTCAGGCTTTGGCCATGTTAGTAAAGATTGTGAAAAGAAAACAACTGATAAGAGATCTTTTTCGAATTCTTCGAAATGCAAGACCGATCCGACTCCATTTTCACCCACGGAAACGACCGACTATGCTCATAAAACTTGTAATTCTTTCCAAATTAACTCCAACATGTTGAAGTCAGCTAAAATAAATGATTCAGTTATAACTACTCTAATTGATACTGGATCACAGCTAACCGCGCTTTCAAATAAAATTTTTAAACATTTCCGAAATATAAGTTTAAAACCTACAAGTGCAACATTTTCCGGCTTGGGAAACAAAACCTATTGCCCCATTGGCACTTTCTTTTCTGATATTGAAATTGATGACTGTATGTTCTCGACATTGATTTATGTAGTTGATGATGATATTTTAAATGTGGATGCAATTATTGGTACTGATGTTATTAATCAAGGTATTTTATGTGTTGATAAAAATGGTTGTAACTTGAGGAAACATGAAAATTTTTTGTTGAATGTCGCAAATATTGTGCCAATGAACCTGAATTAGACCTTGCACATATTTAAACCCCTCAAATACGTGAAGAAGTTAGTCATTTAATTAGGAGTTATAAGCCTGATAAAATTAAAACGACCAATTTAAAGATGTCAATTAATTTAGAAGATGAGATTCCTGTTGTAAGCAAACCCCGTCGGTTATCCCCTTTCCAAAAAGAAATCTTAGATTCTCAGATTGCTGATTGGCTTGAAAAAGATATTATTAGACCTAGTCGTAGTTCCTTTGTTTCACCGATTGTACTTTGTAAGAAAAAAGATAATTCATATCGCTTATGTGTTGATTACCGCAAACTAAACCGTAAAACAATTAAAGATCATTATCCTTTACCTTTAATTGATGAAATATTAGACTCTTTGAGTTCAGCAAAGACATTTACTACATTGGATTTGAAAAATGCATTTTTTCATATTGATATTGAAGAAAACAGTAAGAAGTATACATCATTTGTCACTCATAATGCCCAGTATGAATTCCAGAAATATCCCTTCGGATTAAGAGGAAGCCCCTTATTATTCCAGAAATATATTAATTGCATTTTTCGTGAACTTTTAATTCATCAGACCGTCATTATTTACATGGACGATATTCTTATTCCTTCCGTTGATGAAGTGGATGGTGTAAACAAGTTGAGAAAAGTCCTTCAAATTGCCTCTGAATATGGACTCGACCAAAATATTAAGAAATGCCAATTTCTCAAGCGAGAAATAGAATTTTTGGGTCATGTGATTAAAAATGGAAAAATAATGCCCTCTTCCTGCAAAACCTCTGCAGTTCAAAATTTTCCCCTGCCGAAGAATGTGAAAGACATACAAAAATTTTTAGGACTTACTGGTTACTTCCGAAAATTTATTCAGCATTATGCATTAATTGCTAAACCACTCAGTGATTTGCTTCGGAAATCAGCTCCATTTGTATTTGGACCAGAACAACATCAGGCATTTTCTGTTTTAAAGGAAAACTTAACTTCTTATCCTGTTCTCGACATTTTTCGTCCTGGCGCAAAACTTCAGTTACACACTGATGCAAGTAAACACGGATTTGGTGCTATACTCCTACAAGAATCTTCGAATAACAACTATAACCCAATTTACTACTTTAGTAGAAAAACGACCCCTCAGCAGGAAAATTATTCAAGCTATGAACTTGAAATGTTAGCAGTCATTGAAGCAATTAAAAAATTTCGACATTATTTGAATACTAAATTTATGATTGTTACTGATTGTGACGCGTTCAAGAAAACATTATCTAAGAAAGATATATCACCTAAAATTGCCCGATATGCTATGTTGCTTGAAGAATTTAATTACGATATAATTCATGTCCCCGCAACAAAAATAAATCATGTAGATGCCTTAAGTAGATATCCTGTAATGATGATAACTCAAAATTGCTTGACAGATCAAATCGCTGCAGCTCAACAAAATGATGAAAATTTAAAAACAATAATTGCCCTAGTCAAGGTAAATAAAGTAAATGACTATGTAGTTAAAAATTGTGTTTTGTACAAATTGATAAATGATCGCGAATTGCTCGTTGTACCCAAAGGTATGCAAACAGAGATTATCAAACATGTACATGAAAATGGTCATTTTGCAGTAGCCAAAACTGTTGATGTTGTAAAACAAAATTATTTTATCCCTAACCTTAAACAAGCTGTCGAAACTGTTATTTCCAATTGTGTGCATTGTATTTTGGTAAATAAAAAACGTGGAAAGCAAGATGGATTTTTGAATCCAATTCCAAAAGATGATCGCCCTTTAAGCACTTATCACGTCGATTTCTTAGGACCTTTAATGTCTACAAATAAGAACTATCAACACATTTTGACTGTTATCGATGCATTTACAAAATTTACATGGATATACCCGACAAAATCAACTACAACAAATTACGTTACTTCAAAATTAGAATTTCAGGAGAGTATTTTTGGAAATCCTTCTCGTATAGTTACCGATAAAGGCCCAGCTTTTACGTCAAGAGAATTTAGCGATTATTGTATAAAACAATATATTCAACATGTAAAAATCACAACTGGAATACCGCGGGGAGATGGACAGGTCGAACGAGTCCACGGTACATTGATCCCCGTTCTTGCAAAGCTTTCGATAAATAATCCCACAAAATGGTACACATTTGTTCCAGCACTGCAAAAAATCCTGAATTCCACAAAACACAGAAGCACAAAATTTTCACCATTCGAACTCTTGACAGGTGTAAAAATGCGTTTGAACGAAGATCTAGAAATACTTAGTTTACTTGAAGAAGAAAATGAACAAAAATTTCATGATGATAGAGAATTGCTTCGTAACACAGCAAAAACAAACATACTTAAAATTCAAGAGGAAAATACGAAGAATTTCAATAAAAAACGAAAAATTGCTACTCAGTATCAAATAGGCGACTTTGTTGCCATACAAAGAACTCAGTTAGGTACAGGTATGAAGTTACGACCTAAATTTCTTGGTCCCTACAGAGTAACGAAAGTCAACCCAAACAATCGGTATGAGGTCACCAAAGTTGGCACACACGAAGGCCCTTACTCGACTTCATCTGCTGCTGACTTTATGAAAAAATGGACAAAAACTCCAACCGACTAACTTTGTCCCTAAAAAAAAGGGAAGAAAAAAATATTAGTGTTTTTCTTTTTTTTTTTTTTTTTTTTTTTTGTGTTCCTGTTCAAATCCTGCTTTTGATGATGATCGGAGCGTGCAACTGACGTCGTGCTGCCTTCAAAACCCACCTAATGATGATGACGACAACGATGCTGATGACTACCATAATGAAGATTACGACAACGATGATGCTGATGACGATGGAGGAGCGACGACTTGATGCCAGCCCGACTCCAAAGGATTTGCAGACCTTTTTTTTTCCCTCTTTCCAAGAAACTTTTTAGAACATTTCATTTTTTTTCTCTCAACGAAATTTTACCAGTTCACGAGGACGTGAATAATCAGGATGGACGAGTGTGGTGATGTGTTATTTTCTAAGACACTTTATTAAGAACTCGAACTCTTGTGAACTATGTTTTTATTATTCCTACGCGCGGAGTGAGATTGTGCGCGACGCGACCAGTTTTAGCGGGTTGAAGAGGAAGGAATGATGGAAAGTGTGGTGGAAGACGTGTTGTTCTCGATGTTTTAATGTTTACTGTTCTATGTTCCTGTATTCGTCTTGTGCTGTCAATTATTAAATGTTTATTAGTGTACGATGTCGTCATTATGCTCTGTTGTGTGAAGAATACCCCTAGACCAGCCGAGATCCTTACATATATATATTATATATATATATATATAATTCGTAAGAGTATTTAGACATTTTGTTGACGCAAAAATTATTTTCTCTCGTGCTTCCGTTATCGAGATATAAGGTCCTAAAGTATTCCGAAATTTTAAGAAAAGCGTCAAATTAAAAGCCCTGGTAAAAATTAAAGGTACTCTGCAGAATTATTTGTATCAGAGCGTACAGCTAAGCTCACTTATCTTTCATACAAGTGGAAATTTATGAATAATCAACCAAAGAAAAATCAGAAGAAAAGTCATATGAGCCTATCATCTTCAGTTCAAACCAAATGTAATACAGACGATCCAGTTGAACTAGGTGAAGGGACGATGTTAATGAATATAAAAGCCATGGTGATATCGATGAGGATCGGATATTGATATCACCTCTGAGATTGAAATAGAAAAAGAAGAGCATTATGTTGGTGTCGAAGAATAAAGTATAGTGGATGTTAATGACAGTAACTAGTTAGAGGTTTATAAGATGTAAGGCAGGCGTCGATTCAGAGAGGGGGGGGGGGGCATAACAACCCTGAAAGCGACCTAATATTGCCTGAAGCTTTATTTTAGAGACCGTTATTTCAAAAAAATCTGCCCAAATCCCCTATTTGAGCACAATCTTGCCCTTTGACCAATCCCTTCTCAATAAAGACCCCCTCGAAAGCCAGAAGCTGGATCTGTCCCTGATGAGAGTACTCAGACAAAAACTTAGATGATTAGAAGAAGAAAGTCTTTGGATAAAATACGTGAAAAAATGCAGTTTTATGTATCCTTATGCTTGGTATTTATGTTGCAACTAGATTTCATTTGTTGTATAATAAAGTTCCAGTTATCACTAATTGTTTTTTTTTAAATATTTTCTTTTAATATAATTTCTTTCCTTCATTAAATTTTAACTTATGAGCTTAAGAAGTTTTTGAATTTTTTTCGTCCAATCATGATGATATCTGTATATTAGTTAACAAAAATTTGCTTCATGATATAATAAAAGGTACTTTTCAACTACTAATGTCATAAATTAAAATTTCCCATAAATTGATGTTGTGAGATTCCACGATGATGTGCCGTGGTCTGAGTGTTGTTACCCCAAACAATTCGACAGCATCTGCGGCAGTCATCTTCAGTATTTTTGTGGTCGAAGCTTCCAGGGGAGCGACTTTCCATCTGCGGCTGTCATCCTCAGTATTTTTGTGGTCGAAGCTTCCAGGGGAGCGTCTCACAGTGGGGCATTTGAGCCAAAAAGCTGGCCATAAATCAAATTTTCCAAATATAATGATTATTCTGCTAGTTTTTCACTAAAAAATGGTTGCTAATAATAAACTCGGGCAAGTTATATGTATACTCTTAATTTTGCTTGCTCAAACGCAACCCATAAAAGTTATACCGATTATTAACTGGCTTAGATATGTAAAAGGAAACCAAACAATTTAACAATGTTGAAGTACATATTTACTAACTGTTAAACAGACATTCGACACAGTGAAATGTACAAAAAATTAAAGCAGAGCAAATTAATTATAGTTTTGCTGTTTTACACGTACATGGGATGATGGTGATGAAAGTCTACAAACTTTTGTCATCAGTATCACTATCTTCAAAACAAAAAGATTTTAAAAATTTTATGGCTTCCTTCGATATCGTTTGCCTTTTTCTCTTCATGTTAGATGATCTAACGCTACTCAAATATGGATCAGAAGTTAACAAGAGTCTATTTAAAACGTCTTCGTTACAATCCTTTCTGGAAATTTTTCTGGTGAATTTTTCTCTGTACTGCCGAAAATGCTTGTTTCTGGCTTCTGCGGCCTCTTCGGACAACTGACCGATTGGTAACAAGGCATGCGATATAATACTCGGAGCATGAACTAGTATCTTGTGGACTGTTGGTGACATAGGTTGCCAGGCATACAAATTTACATAATACTTCGCAGTATCCATGGTATACATGCCAAATTGCTCCACATTTATGTCGAAACCCGAAGATATCACCTCCAATATTATTTTAAATCGGAGAATTAGTTCTAAATCTATCCCTGTAATGGCAGCTGCTTCATTCACGTCACCAAAAAATCTACGAGACGTGTTTCCATCATTCGTGTTTCCATAGCCAACTTTAGGTACGTCAACCAGCAATCCCATTTTATTCTTGAATTCTTTTTGAATTATCACTTTGGCTGCCTTAATTTGATCTTTTTCATTTTTCTTTGTAATACGATCTTTGAATACTCCTGCTTTTATCTTATACGATAAATGTAATAAAAATTCGAAAAACCGAATCCTAGCGTGCAGAATAGATAGCCCGAATTTAAAAGTCTCTGGATCTTCTGTGCTTTTTGCTGATAAGTCATTAAAGGTTTTTGACGTGCTACCGCATATATAGCAGCGCATAGTAGATGCAGTGTCAGTGACCGCATTACACACTTTGCCGTCCACCATTGTAGGCAGTAACAAATGTTTTATTTTAATTGTTTCACTAACATTTGTTGGAACTAAGTTTTTTCCTTGATTTTCTATATACCAAATCTCTTCGTTTGTGATGTCTTTGTTCTCTTTAATAAACCTTATTCTAATAGGTCTGCAAAATCTAGGTGACGATGGACAAGGATTCTGCCAGATAACATTTTTGCCAGACATTAATCTAAGAGGCACAAGAGAACTGAGGAAAATGTGAGCATCAGTGCCATCCTCATTTTCAAATTTTTGTTTGTACTGGCTTTGCTTTGATCCGTCACAACCCCACTTAAAAATCAACACAAAATCTGCAGCTTCTTCATGACTGTATGCTTGGAACACTGGCTTTAAATACATGCACAATCTTATGACTGTGTGATCTACTAAATCTTTTAGTAGATTTTCACTTTCTGTGATCTTACAACTGTATTTGAGCACAAGTTTCATCGACAAACGTTTTCGGATAACATTCTCGCTTTGCTTTTTGTACATATTTATGACAAGGATAAACATCTTTGTTAGCCTGCTGTATGACTTCATACTGACTCCTAGACAAATTAGCTTCAACAAATATTGCTAAAGCCTCTTTTTTTCTTAGTTCCGATGTTTTTCAGCGCTTCGTTCTTTTACTCGATTCTCCGAAATCCTTACTGGGTCTTCCTAATGGTAAAAGACCCAGAACTGAGTAGGTAAGTAACATAACCCCTTCTTTTAACCAATTTTGATTGTTTTCTAGAAATCGGCTTTCCATTCTATTACATGCCATCCATTTTCGCGTGTAAACAATTTTAAAACTGTTAATGGTGTTTTTAACTTCCGACAATTTTTCGCAAGGGCAGTTAGTAATTTTAGCTAGATTTTTAATTAGTTCTGTAAACTTTCCATCAAAGGACCTTTCTGTACTGCCAATTAACATCTTATGCAGTTGTATTCGACTCATAGATGTAACAGAAGCCTGTGAACCTAAAAACAACCGAAAAAAGAGAAATAAATAAAAATCACAACTGTTCTATTGATCGCGTTATTATTTTTTCGGGCAAATTCGGGCAAACTTTTAGTTCAGATTATCAAAATAGAGATTCTGAAGTATCACGGGGTATAGTTTTCAATGAGTACAAATGAGTACAACATGTTTAAAAACCTTCACTTTTTTAGGAATTGCAAAAAAAAAACAGATATAATTTTTGTGAAGTTTGACGAACCGTACTAATGTAAAAATAGTAGTTTAAAATAAATAAAAACTGATGAATAATAGTGCACAAACCTTGCTCAACCCCGTCCATAGTAAATTACTTCACTAGAGTTACTTCTGACGTGAAAATAGTACAATGAAGTAACTTTGAGAAACTGTAATGACTCAAACGAAGACAGCCGTATTTCGAAAGCGCTAAGTTCTGACTGCTGGTAAATTCGACTGATTAGTCTCAGTGCAGAGGGAACACTTCCACGTGATGCCAAATTTATCTACCTTTTCTGAAATTTAAGGTCCAAGCTACTCATTAAAGTTTGCATTTTCGACTTTTGGCCAGCTTTTTGGCTCAAATGCCCCTCTGTGCGTCTTTCCTAGCAACTGGTGCAGATTTCGAAGTGTTGTCAATATTTATAGCGGAAGAATTATCTCTCCCTTCGTTTTGGGCCAAGATTGGCTGATGAACGTTCGTCCTTGTTTCTGGTTGGCTGAAACTTGAGCTCTCTTCACTCTGGTTGGAGACTAGCTGCTGTTCCGGTTGACTAAAAGTACTTTTAGCGCGAAGCCCAAAACGAAGGGAGAGCTAGCTCTTCCGCCATAAATATTGACAACACTTCGAAATCTGCATCAGTTGCTTGGAAGTCGCTTTCCTGGAAGCTTCGACCACAAAAACACTAAAGATGACCGCCGGAGATGCGGTCGAAACGTTTGGGGTAACAACATTCAGACCACGGCATAACAGCCCGGAATCTCACAATATCATTGACACCGGCCGTGAAAGACTTCATTCTTACATTCTCATAAATTCCTGGAACTATATAAACGTTGGGAATATTTCTCTAAAAATTACCTGGGAACACTGTCTTGAGAACATGTTTCCAGGAATTTTACATAATTACTCGTGCATAACCTTGTAGTTCTCTTGTTCTTTTTCAGTAAAACAATATACTTTCGCAGTGATCAAACATCAAAGCATCTTTCTATTGCCCTGTTTAAAACCAAATTAAATGGATGCATGCCTCAAGTAAGAAACGTGTCATCTGTTCGAGAAAATTACCAGCACTAGAATCTTTATTTTTATTCTATAGTTTATGAACGATGAAAATATAGAATCAAATAATTCTGTTATCTACTCCATTAGTAGGTGTTTGAAATAAATTCTTCCAAAAACGATACCGAACTCGCAATATATCTCATTGGAAGAGATAATTCCTCTTTGCTGAACTTTAAAATCAATCCTAGATAAGAAATTTAACATTCTCTACGTGCATCAGTTACCAGAAACGCTTATTATTTCGCGCCATTTAGAAGCCATTTTTGAAAAGTAAGCAATATTTTGCTTCGTAAAAATTTGATATTAAAAATTTTGGTGGAAAAAGCTTTTTTTGTCACGTTAGTGCTTTAACAGGTGTTAAACAAGTTTGTTTTCCAAATGCAGTTTTTCTGATTAGCATTTTTTAACTTTTTAAGTTTAAGTAAAGTATTTATTGTGTTTCTCTAAAATTGCACACGAAGTTAGAGCAGAAGTTTTTACTGTATTTTTTGCAATTAATACAAGTCCATAAAGGACAACTTATAATAGTTGGTAGATAATAAACTTCTCCCTATTGTTAATATATTTAACCATACTGAAAAGAGGCATTGCAGGTCAAGCGGTCCAATGGAACCCACCCAAGTAATTTTACAAAATTTTGCACGAAGTCTACTAGTGTGTGTAACTGAAAAAGTTTTAGTCCAAGGTTATTAAATCAAGTAATAAGGGCCATCTTACGTTTCAGCTTTAAAAATTTAAGATTTTTAAAGATCAGGTCCTGATTTCCGTGACTCTTAGTGAGGTACTTAATGAGGGCCTTTGATGGTTAAGGGTCTTTAAATCTTGCATTAAAAAGTATTTCCTTTTCTTTTTTGGTACTTGATTATTTACTATTTTACAACTGAAAGGGAATGCGTTTCCAAATGTGAACATATTTGCCACATCACATTTGTTGTAATTTATCGAGGAGTTTTTTTTTTCTGTTTTTACTCATATTATTACTGTTATGGATCATTCTTATAAAAAGTCATTTTGAGCTTTTTTAGTTTAAAAAAATAAAAGTGAGTGGAATCCCATGAAACCTTTTATAAGTATAGATACAGCCGGAACCCGATTTGACGAATTCATCGGAGACGAAACTTTTATACGTTAAATCGGGGTTATTCGTAATATCGGGATGTGAAAAACTTTTTTTAAAAACTGCACTTACCTTATTTAAAACCCCTAATTAGCAACTGCTCTAAAATATCCATAATTTGAATGTATACACTTTTTATTCAGCATTTCCCGACTTATTACACACTAGTTAATTTGAAGTTTTAAACTACTGATTAAGTATCAATTTCCTTGATACTTGACTCGAAATAGTTGTCTTTCGACTTTATGAAAAGAAGAAAATACTGTGTCATTTGCGGCCTACTGCATAAGATATGTTTTCACAGTTTTCAGGCCATGTAAAGCATTTGAAAAAGTAATTTTTAATAGGAGTTTCATATCGCTTTCTGCATCGAAATCAATATTCGTTGGTTGCCCCTCGCCCATCAAACATTGCTGGTTTCAAGAAAAGTCTTTCTATTTCGGACAATATGGATAAAATACTTGGAAAACAATCCAGTATTTCCTAACTAAAATCAACAAAAAAATAAATAAATAAATAAATAAAAATAAAAATGTTTTTCGGCTGTAAAAATATTTCGTTAATTCGTTGTTTACTATTCGGTAAATAGGGGTTTTTGCCTTTATTTTAGTCGAGGAAAAAGAAAAATTTGTTAAATCGTGAAATTCGTTGAATAGAGGTTCGTTAAATCGGGGACCGACTGCATATGTAGGGGCTGTATGAAAAAAATATTGGTCCACTGAAACGAAAATAAGTTTGATTAGGATTGTACCCTCAGCATTATAAAGTCACTGAAGCGTCATTCCTTTACTAGTGAAATAATGACGAATTCATTAAAATTGGATTCTAGTAGTTATGCATAACTGAAATCGCATACAAATATTCTCAACACAGGAAGCAACTTATGATCATGCAGTTCTTCCGCTCATGTTCACTTGTAAGTATTAATGAATATTTTAAAACATGTTGTTATATACATTTATATTTTTGTTGATTTGCATTTGATGAGGCTAAAATTGTAACTGTTTTTGGGTTTATCGAATTAATTTCAAGTTATCCTACATACCTATGTGCGCGGTGTACTATTTGTTGTAACCAACTGAAACTGATTAATTACGCAAAAGAAATAAGATTTATATTTGAGAAGCAATCACAGAAAAGTTATTTCGAAATACTTGGATGTACATACATTTTGATTCAAAAATAAAAAAAAAATCAATTGTTTAATTCATTAAAAATATGGTAATGCAAATATTTTCTAGTATTGTAATATGCTTCACAAAAAATGTGCCAGTATTATCTTTTTTTATTATAATTTATTCATTCATTTAAAAATATTTATACCATTAGAAAATGACCATATTATCTATTAGTAAGAACATAGTTATGCAATTAATTCATCTGCTTATTGATTTTGTTAAATGTGGTTAACAATAAAAAAATTCCTTGACATTAGTTGTTCCGAAAATAACATTTCCTTCGTGGATATACTAGTTTAATGTAGGACAGTCAGGAGGAATGAGTCAGTGGCAAAAATGGAACAGCTGCATTTACATGCCGAAATAAAAAGTAATGTTATTTCATGTCATCGTTTTAAAAGTGATCATTTTTTAAATACTATGTTATTAATATGCAATGCACATATGGGGAGAAGACGAGGGGCGTTCACCACGAAGACTGTGCCATTGACATTTTCAAGGGGTTGCTTTTTTTAAGGGGGGGGGGGCGCTTTATATCATTTTATGGGTGCACCATCACTCCTATGGTGTGGGGGGGGGGGACTCTCGTATATATGAAATAGAATAATCATGTAATAGAGTTCAATGTTTTAATAAATAAAATATATAATGCATTTTGCGCACACTCTAAAAATAAAATCAGTAACCTATTTTGATTAAGTATCTATATTTGTGATAAACTGGAAATAGGCAAGAACAGAAGAATAAACCCGAATGGTTCCAGCAGGGGGACTTTGGTGTCATATTTAAATTCATCAATTTCTCTGTTGGTACTTTTCGGTACACTTTGTTCGTCAAAGAAATTGACTTGACGTGAACGAATTTCGGAACGCGAAGATTAGGTAAGTTCTGTCAAATTTTATCCGAAAATAAAAGTTATCAAGTTTGATACAAGATATGTTTTTAAGTTCTGCATTAAAAATACAATATGTTGATAATTTTGTCTTGAAAATATTGAGAGAAAAACTGAAGTTTAATATTGTTTAACAAACAATCCCACTTTTGAGAAAGTACTCCCCCCTTCCCTCCCCCGACGATTTTGTGATTATGAATAAAACTACTATATTATTTCATAAATTTTCAAAAATTTATAACTGTGCATATGTTATGCTGTTAACCATGCTATTTGTCATTAGAAATTCAGAAAAAAAAAAAAGATCCACGAATGATTCTAAAATTGCTTGTTTCATTGCTCTTAGATATGAAAGAATTGAAACTGATATGGCATGCAATACTATAGTAAAGAATTATTTTTTTAGAAAAAATCACGGAAAAAGGATTCCGAAATTCTCAGAAACGTTTTTGAAAATTGTTTGGAGAATTCCGAAATACTCGGAAACGTTTTCGAAACTTTCATGAACTACAGCTGCACAGAATACTCAGAAACATTTCTGGAAATTACGGAAAGAGGATTCCGAAATACTCAGAAACGTTTCTGAAAATTACAGAAAGAGGATTCCAAAATACTCGGAAACATTTCTGGAAATTATAGAAAGAGGATTCCGAAATACTCAGACACGTTTCTGGACATTACAGAAAGAGGATTCCGAAATACTCAGACACATTTCCGGACATTACAGAAAGAGAATTCCGAAATACTCAGAAACGTTTTTGAAAATTTCATGAACCGCAGCTGCACGATATACTCAGAAACGTTTCCGAATTTTTTTTACAGTGTACGCTTCGCCACTCCACATGGTTCCTAAGAAAGGAACTTTAGAGTGGAGACCAGTTGGTGATTTTAGATCTCTAAATTCTCAAACAGTAAAAGATAAATATCCCATCCCTTGTGTTGCTGATTTTACAGCTGAATTACACGGAACAAAAATTTTTAGTCGAATTGACTTAATAAAGGCATACTACCAAATTCCTATTCATCCGGACGATATTCACAAAACTGCAGTTTGTACTCTTTTTGACCTATTTGAAAGTACAGTGATGCAGTTCGGCCTCTGTAACGCGAGTGCTACATTTCAACGTTTTACAGACGAAATTACTCGAGGATTACCAGGAGTTTACGCCTTCGTCGATGATATACTTATAGCATCTAAAAATCCCGAAGAGCATCACCAACATTTGAAAAACATTTTCAAAATTAGATGAATACGGTCTCTGTATTAACGTACAAAAGTGCATATTTGGTGTGTCAAGTATAGACTACTTAGGATTCAATCTTTCGGTAAACGGAATAAAACCTTTACCTGATAAAGTACATTGTATCCAAAATTTTCCAAAACCTGATACCTTAACCCAGTTGCGTAGATTTTTAGGTATGTTCAACTTTTACCGATGTTTTATACCCAAAGCTGCGCATATACTTGCTCCTACAGTACAACTTTTAGAAGGACATACAAATAAAAAGAAATCTCATTCCAAGGCTCGCAAAGCGGGCCTTGAATCTTAAATGGAATGAAGAAGCGGAACAAGCCTTTTATTGACGCGAAAAACGCGATTGCTAAAGCCACTCTTCTGAGACATCCCATTCCAGGAGCTCAATTAAGCTTACATGTAGACGCCTCAGAGGTTGCTATAGGCGGAACCTTATCTCAACTATCGCATGGATTGTGGGAACCAATAGCCTTTTTCTCAATGAAACTAAACAAAAGTCAACAAAAATGGTCAACCTATGATAGGGAATTGTTCGCAATTTACTCTGCTATTAGAAAATTCAAACACATGTTAGAGGGCAGAATTTTTGTAATATATACAGACCAAAAGTCACTTACTCATGCTTTTAAAACAAAATCCAAATAAATGTTCCCCAAGACAATTACGCCATTTAGATTTCATTTCGCAGTACTCCACAGACATTCGGCATGTGAAGGGTTCAGAAAATGTGGTATCAGATACACTCTCGCTAATCGAAGTTGAGTCAATTACCGAAGCTGCAAATTTAAAATTTAAAGAATTTGCAAATGCACAGAGAAGTGATCCAGAAACTCAAAAATTTCTCGAAGACAATACATCTTCTTTAAAATTGGAATTCAAACCATGCCAAACTGCGGACTGCAATTTACTTTGTGATACTTCAACAGGTGTTCCACGTCCATTCGTTGCTTTTTCCTTTTGTAAACTAATATTTGATCATCTGCATAACATGGCACATCCAGGAATCGCAGCTTCAACCAAGCTCATCTGTGCGCGATATGTATGGCCTAATATGAAGTGCCAAATTAAGCAGTGGGTGCAGTGCTGTGAATCATGCCAAAAATCAAAAGTACACAGGCACGCCAAAATGCCTCAAAGTACATTTTCTCTTCCTGATGCCAGATTCTCCACATTCATGTAGATATCGTGGGTCCCTTGCCACCATCTGACGGTAAAACATACATTCTCACTATGACTGACCGCTTTTCCAGATGGCCAGAAGCAGTACCCATATCTGACATTAAAGCACCAACCGTATGCCGTGAAATATTCAACACTTGGATCTCTCGTTTCGGAAATCCATCAATACTAACTTTTGATCAAAGACCCCAGTTTCGCTCTTCAATGTTCACTGAATTTACTCGCTTACTGGGCACTCAAAAGATCCGAACAACTAGTTATCATCCAATTGCAAATGGACTTGTCGAACGTTTCCACTGGCATATAAAGTCTGCTTTAAAAGCTCATGAAAATACTGACAGATGGTCAGAACGAATACCCGTAATTTTTCTGGGTATCCGAACAGCCATTAAGGAAGACTAGTCGACCCGTGCGGAACACCGCACTGAGCTTCGAATCGTTTCATAAGGCATTTCTCTCTTTAAAAATTTCAAAGAAAGAACATTATGAAGAAGAAATGAAAAAAAGTAAGCGCAGAAGAGAAGGCATGTAATTTAAAGACATCAGTAATAAAACCTCGTTAAATACAATGTTGTGATAATTTGATCATCGCTCGCCTTTGGTCGTACATATTTTCAATGCAAACATAAATATCATTAAAAGTGGCTAAGTAATGACTCGTGAAAAAGCAATAATTGTGCATGTGAAAAAAACAGGTTGTGTCAAATAAAGTCCTGCCCATGTGAGCATCTGACAAGAAAAAGAGAAACATTAAAGAGATATTTATTGGCACGGATTCGAATTGGCGCCATTCTGATTAACAGCCGGACACCCCAACAAACCGAGCAATTGCGCCTTCCTTTTCGAAAGCTATTCATTGAAGGAATGCGTAGTAAGAAACAGCAAAAAAGCTTTTTGCCAAAATAATAATAATAATAATAATAAGATCATGCTTCTACATTTTGTCATTAACCAGCATGATACGATTTAAAATTATTCGTAAAGCATGGCATTTGATTAAAGAATGACGAATATCTCACGTAGCGATAGAAATAAACATTCTAGAGAAGTAATAAATTAGATTGAAAACAAGTGTTTTTATCTTTGAATATTGAACTATTTCACATAGAAGGTTGCTTTAAACCGTTACGGCTTAAATGTACGCACATGTTTCTCTTTTAATCGAACACTTAAAATTCAAAACCAAAACCAGTTGGAGTCCGTTTTTTAAGTGTAATTTTTCGAACGTAGACAAAATGTATTTTTTGGGTGAAACTCGGAGTTTTAATTTGGCGTAGAATTTTTTTCACTTGCATAAAAGGTCGAACACTGCTATTAGAAAAATCTACATTTCAGCGTACAAAGAAAATGTTTTTCTGCACAAAAAGGATTCCCTTGAGGTAAATATAATACTTTTTTATGCTACATTATGTTTAGTGGTCTGGACGGAGTCAAAACTTAAAAAAAGGAAGAACACCCTTCGATTAACAGTCAACTTATCCGAATGATAACTGTAGCCTGCATAAAGGAATCGAAATACCAAATTGCATTCCCACTGCATTTATTTTATTACGTGTGTATGTTATGAGTACATGTAATGCGTAATACTAATATAAATTTGATATTATGTCGGACAGCCCAAGCTTGCCCGAAGTTCAGATAGTTTATAGCCGAACGCTCTACCGAAAAATACTTATCAATTTAACCGAACAACTAAGTCCCGTGCTTTTAAGCTTTATTAAAATATAAACACACATTTTTTTTTTTTTTTGCCGAAAGCGACGTAAAAAATTGGAAAACTGTATTAGAACTTTGCTTTAAAAAAAATGCATAAGAACTACAGGCTGCATCAAGGTTTTGAAACAGCAAGGAGCGTTTTCGAAAACTTGATTTTTCGACCGTAAGTCTATTTTTCGTCGTTAGCCAGCCTGATAAATTTTAAAATGAGAGGGGAATAATATATAAAGTAAGATATTGAAGAGAAATGTTTTTATTTTTGAAAAGTTTTACAATTTGTTACCGCAGGCTGCTTGAACCGTTATAACTTAGATGGTAGCACGTGTTCATCATTTAACAGCACGGTTAAAATACAAAATAAATTGAACTATGCTCTTTTTTAAGTGTAGTTTTTCGAATGTAATAAAAATGTGATAAGCTTTTTTTTTTTTTTTTTTGCAAAAAAAGAAAAAAATATGTATTTTACCCATCAAATTGAGGTAGTAATTTTTTTATTTGTACAAAGAGTCAAAAACTCATTAGAAGAATATATATTTCAATATACGATTTATTATTATTTTTTTCTGAACAAAAAACAATTCTATTGTAGTCTGAAATCTTAAACTTGTTACTTATATTTTCACTTACATTATGCTTTAATTTTCTTACCAGAGCCAAAGCTTAAAAAAAAAAAAAAAAAAAAACGTACAATTCAGAAGTACTTTAGCACAAAACCACATCAATTTTTCATAACAAGAAAGTGCGCTTTCTACTCATTTATTCTATTCCCTCATATTTGTTATTCACTTAATTAAGTATTCATGTAATGCATGATATTTCTCTAATTTTTTGATGCAGCTTGTCCGGACGCGGGCCCGAACACTCATTCTCCTGGTTACGATAAGAACGCTCTGCCGATCAAGTTATTCAGCTCTGTCGGTCATAGTGCAAGTTAAAGTTATAAGTTTAACCGAAAGTCTCATTCTGGTTCTTTAAAACAGGTTTTTCGGCTCAAAAAACAATTTTTAGACCGTGGGTCTATTTTTCGTCAGTAGCCAGCACCATAAGCCTTAAAATAAGGTGTAAATCAAAGAAATCGATCAAGAATTGAGGAAAATCTAGCGTAGAAACCAAAAACAGGCTACAGAAATAATATATAAGGATTTGCAATCTTCTTGTGCAGAACTGGTTTACAGCACAACCTTACGTCTTCCCTGTGACATAATCGACCCTACAGTCACTCCTGCATGTGACTCGGATTTCGTAACTGATCTTCGTGACAGAATGAGACAGCTGAATCCTGTTGCGACATCTGCGCATTGCACAGATCAGTATTACATCCATCCGTTGCTAAAATCATCTTCGCATATTTTTCTAAGAGTTGATCATGTGAAACCTCCTTTACATCAACCATATACTGGTCCACATAAAGTGTTGAGCAAAACGGAGAAAACAATTACAATAGACATCAATGGTCGACGCACAACAGTTTCTCTTGACCGCGTTAAACCGGCTCATGTAATTCCGGAAACTGTCCATTCTCCACCTCCAGCAACTACAAAACTAAAAACAATCAATAAAACACCTACAAACGAACCTGCAAAATATGTCACCAGATACGGAAGACGAGTACATTTTCGAAAAAACTTAGAAACTTATATAACCTAATATCTTCTTTTCACTGCAAAAAAAAAAAAAAAAAAAAAATGTGAAACTTTTTGTATATATATGTAAATCTCAAATTTTCAATTATTTTTATATATGTATATATTTTATGTTTTCTTTAACAATATGAAATGACTTCCAGTGTTGTTTCTCAAAAAAAAAAAAAAAAAAAAAAAAATCGTTCCTTTGGGCTAACAACCCTCAGTCACTGGGGGGATACTCTGTGGGAAACCCATAAATTCATCAGATCAGTTCATGCAAAAGGAGAAATCCCAATTGCGCAACTATGGAAACCCCAATCGCGCAAACACTTGAACGCCCACAAGGCTAACTGAAAATCAGCACTGGCAGTCAGAGCAAGATTGTCACTGGAAGAGTGAACGTGGAAATATGTGTATTAAACAGTGAACAAACTAAAACCGAGTTATGTAGTGAATATACCACCTCTGACATAACCACCAACACTACAACACCATACAAACAACTAATTTTTAATAATGAGTGAATTGATAGCTAATTAATTCGTTAATGAAATAAAGCATATCAAGGTATAAATTTAATTAAGATTAAATTAAAATTTACTGATTACTTTTCCAAAAAAGATAGAAGAAAAGAGAAATTTATTGGTTAGATTATAATAATTTTAATGTTCTATAGTTCACAAATTGAAATTCTCTTTGATTACTAAACTATTTTGATTTTTCAAGTATCCACAAATTTTTTCGTACAAAGTTTTGTCCGTGTAAAGTTTTGCACACACAAAGTTTTGTTCAAACGAAATTTTGTCCAGGCGACGTTTTGACCGTGCGAAGTTTTGTCCAGGTAGAGTTTTGTCCGTGAAGTTTTGTTCGACAAAGTTTCGGCAGCGAAGTTTTGACCCATTACCCGTTGTATATTTATGTATACACTACACATTTCATAGTATATAAATATATGCATCTCAAGATATACCTATACTTTAAGGTAACAGAGAAAGATTTTGTTAAGCAAGTTAAATTCAAAGCAAAAAAAGCGTATCCTGGTTGTATGACAGCAAATAAATAATAATAATAACAGGAACCCAGCTGATATTGTTTCTGGAAGGCTAATCAAATTGACGTGCTGGACCACGGGAAAGAAAGGAGCTGACCCTGTTAAATAAATTATTTCGCCTCGGGACAGGTGTAAGATAATTTGATAAGCCACCAGTTTTATCAGAAATACACAAAAAATCATTGTTATTGAAGATCAAATACTACTTTTCTTTTCTTATCTTTTCGAGGGAGGTACATTAGCAACTACATATTCTACTCTCGTATTTCATGCTCTGCTTACACCCTTTTCTTACAATGAAGCTAAACAAACTGGAGATTTTCATTATTCTAACAAGATTACATACATTTTCAGATCTACATTTTTTGCACAGCTGAGTTAAATTCAATCTTTAGATGGAAAAAAAGCAAACAATTGAATGTTCCATGATAAAAGCAGGTTGTGTAAACGTTATTAAAATCTATCACATAGCGTTGTGCTAACAAATTTTGTGTTCGAGAATCGAATTCTTACACTTATTTTAAGCCTTTTTCATTTAAAAAAAAAAAAAAAAAAAAAAATTAAGTCAGTAAGAGCTATTTTTATCAATTTTGTTTTGTTCTTCCTTTCCAAAACTTTTTTATTTCCATTTTTTATATGAAACACCAATAATGTACTTGAAACGGTGATACTTGCGCTATGAATAATTTATTCCAAACATCAATTGCAGCAACAGTTTACGATATTTTTTGAAAATATTCTCTCAACTGTACTACATTTTGAGAAACCTTTTTCTTATTAGTATAACAAGTGGCAATTTGTTGTCATCGTTATTAGTGTGCTGTCCTGTCTCGGTACCGAACTTTATATTTGGCACGAAATTTTGAAATGAAAACGATAACAAACAAAAGAAACTAACAATATCAAATTCGTTTTCGTTCATCTGGAACTTCAAACCAAGGGATTAATAAAAAGGAAACAAAAAACTATCGTGATCAAGAGGGAATCATTGAAGTTGATGTTGATATTTGAAGAGAGTTGTCTCTCGAAGAGAAATTACAACTAACAATATATGAATAATAATAACAATAATAATAAAAAATAATAATGAAATAGAAAAAAAAAGAACACAATACAAACACACACACAAACACGCCCAAAAATTATTTATCCAAAACCAACAAGCAAGAGACCGAATTATTTGAAAATGAAGGATTTTTTTCAACTTCAGGAAATTTGGGCACTAAAATGAAGAGCAGGCTTAGTGAAAATTCAGTAGGTACTTTATGTATCTTTTTATAGTAGATTTTTTATTCTGAGATTTGTTCCTTCCTTTTATGTTTGTTCATAATAAGTTTTCATAAATAATGCACTTTTTGCACAAAGTTTTGAAATATGGCAACGAAACTATATGCATTTGATCCTTTTTTTTGGAGAAATTTCTAATACCGGTATTAACTCCGGTATCACGTTTTTAAAAATACCGGAAACCGTAGGGTGGTTCAAAAAAACTTTTTTTTCAGCTAGAGTCCAGGACACTCCCTATTTTTTTTACACTTATTAATAGTATTATGCTGAAAAAGTTTTAGCTTCTTACTCAAATCTTAAGACGGTGCTCAATGACCCTTTAATTTAACATTAGCCGTATCATAGAAAATGCCAGAAATTGAGAAATATTTAATTTCCCATGTTGTTTTTTTGTACATAAATATTTTATTGCAATGTATATGCATATTTCTAGTGTATATTACAGTATGTAGCATTGTTTTTTCAGTTCGATGTATTTTTTAACTTCCCTCCCCATACTGTTGAAGTTTGGGCGAGGGGGTTGAGCACCCTCTTTCAGTTGAAATAGAAAGCTAAAATTCTTCCAGTATATTGCTATCCAAAAGTCTAAAAATATTGAGGGGTCTCCCGTTGTCTAGGAGATTTTTTTTTTGAGCAATCACATTGCTTATTGTCTCACTTGACCGTTTTTGATGTCCTATGATTTTATTTTCTCCCCGCCTCCCTGTGCAGCACCACCGTCAGTCGGCCGCCTCACGATGCTGCTCCTCTAGCAAAAACTGTCTCCAGGTTGCGTCAATATCCTGTACTTACACGAATTCATACACGCACGTACACGCACACACACATATACACCTACACACACACATACACCTACACACATACACACATCTACACATACACACACAACTACCCACACACACACACCTACACACAACTACCCACCACTCATGCCTGCACACAGACACTAACACATATGCCTACACCCACATACACATCCCCCCCCACACACACAGACACTCATAGACACAACTACCCACACACTCATACCTGCACACAGACCTACACACATGCTCCCTACACACAAACACGCATACCCCCACACACACGTCTACATACACACACAAACACGTGATTGCGAAAAATATAATTTGAATTCAAGAGGTCAAAATTCAAATTATTATTATTTTTTTTGCACGTATTTTTGAACTACCTCAGGGTACCGCTATTTTAAACAAAATCGGCAACGTTTACGAAATTTCCACAGGTGTAGTAAAATGCTGTTTGAAAGAGTCAAACATGAATACATGTTTCACTAATATTAGGGGGAAAAGATAATTGTTATTTTTTATGAAACGTATTTACCGCAAAACTAAAGCATTTAATTTGCGTAGCAACAGAACAAATAATTCAACATCTTTAAAAAAAAACGAATAAACTATTTAACTACTCAAAAGCCACAAGTACAATGCTTCTGAGGCGCGCCGTAGTTTGCTGACCCCTGCACAAGTTGAAAAGAAGTTTAAAACTTTCCCAACTTTATAATGATTCATCATTATAAAGTTTGGAAACTAGATAGTCACCCGTCAAAGTATGACGGGTGAAAATTGCTTCTACATTTGAACGAAGCCAGTGACTGTTTGGTGATTTTTTGATAGTTAAAATGGTAACCCTAATTCCAGTGGATTGACCCTAAATTGGAGTAGGTAGCGGTTATTGTTGATAATTTTCCCGTTTCTTCATTCCCTGAAATGGCATAGTCTTACCAGTAAAACTGAAGTTACCGGATCGAGTTCAACCTTGTCACAATAAAGCCTTTAACTGCATGTTAAACATTACTAAGCTTGCGTTCGACAATCTTGACCGGTAGCGACCGGTCGGTTGAGCACGTGACAGCTAATGACGTCAGCGCATGCTAAAGTATTGGATTTGACGTCATTATTTGTCATGTGACAGCCGTCATGTGATCAACCGACCGGTAGGCTACCGGTTGATCAACGAACGCATTCCTAAACATATTATCAAATTATCATACCGTGGTGCGAGTTACATGTTTGAAACACGCGGATTACTCGATCATCGGTTATTATATATAAGGGGATTGGTAAATTGCTATTTTTTTCAATGATTAATTAATAGCAATTTGCCCAAAATTTTGCTGTAATTACATTCATAACACACAAGAATGATTCAGCTATTGCTTACGTGTGTGTACACGTCTGTATCATAATACTAACTTTTCATAATGCACGCGTGGCAATTGTTATTTTAACTAATATATTTATTTCAGATGCAGTTATTGCTAATTTTTGCTGTTGTGCCCTGTTTGGTTGCAGCAAATACTATAATATGTCCAGATTTATCCACATGTCCTGAAGGTAAGCGGTTTTTTTTTGTGTAAAATATTTACAGTAAGTTTTTTGAAGCATCGAAGGCTAGGTGAAAAAAGTTATATTTGAATATAAGGTAGGTGCGGGTAATAAGGCCTACCTAAGGCAGATTTGAAATAAAATAAAAACTATATGCCCGAATAAACAAATTGTAATATAAATTAAACATACGGATCAATTACCCCCTACAAGAAACTAACAAAAATCACCAGTTTTGCAGAAAACAAGCATGAAATAAAACATTTTTTTAAACCATGTCATTAGGTCTTATGGGTATAGGTAGGATAATAAGGCCTAAGAACTTTAATACTCTTAAATAATCAAAATAACCTTCTAACATTGATAATTGAGATCAATTGTAATGCATATGAATTAATCATGCTGAAAGTCTCTTCAAAGTAACAAAAAAATTCTTTATTTAACAACCGTCAGGGCACTCAAAATTATCTTTCTCATAGACTGTTACACCGATGTACTCCTTATGATACCACTTGCCGAATTTTAGATATAGTCTCATGTCATTCATCTTATCTTCTCACAAGTGTGTGACAGTACCAAATAGCATCGATTTCTTTTGAATCATTTTCTTTATTGAAGGTTTACGTCTCTTTTATTTTCTTCTCTTTCTTGTTTCTGTCAAAACAGGTCTTTGACGCCTGTGATTCTCTGATAATTAACAGCTTTTCTTCTAGCAATTGTTTTTTTTTTTTTTTTTTCAAAATTTTCTCTGGTGTAGACATAAGCTCCTAAAATGTCGTACATTTTAATAGGACACGACCGATGCATCGGCGCCGATGCTTCAACAATTTAGCCATCGGCATCGGCGGCCGATGCTAACTTGCAGGAAGCATCGGCCCATCGGCCTAAAAACATCGAAAAGCCGATGGAATTGGCAGATGTTTTCGAAAAAAAAAAAAAAAAAAGGATCTTTGCTGTTTTACTTTTTAATACAAAGTAAAGGAAATTATTGTTTTCATATAAATTTTTTTACTTAAATTTCAGTATGAAATTCTATTTCATTCACCCCTGAAAGAATTTTTAATACTGCAATCAGGTACAAACAAGTTAATTATTGCGTTGTTTTTTGCAGCTTGATGTACGAATGTGTCTCTCATAAGTCATAACTCAAAAATGGTAAGCTGTAGAAGGTAAAAATTCCGTATGTGGGATCTGCGAACGTTTCAGTTGTGCACTTTCTTTTTGTTTTCAATCGGGTGTTTTAAAAGGCCTATTTACTCAGTTTTTTGTGTGGCTATTAATTACTTATTTCAATGCAAAAATAATACAGCGCCAATGACTGACGATCATTTGGTGTGATATATCGCCGAATTGGAGACCAACTTGGAAACAAATATGAGATGGCGAAAGCGGAATTTTTAATTTTTTGATGTTTGTAATATGAATCACAGTAGTGCAGTCTTTTCTGTATCGCTTTTTGGGGCCCGTGGAAATACATTTTGGGGCCCTCTTTCTCTATAAAGTTGAGAAATATACTGATGGAAAACTTTGTACACAACTCTGCTATTTGTATACTTAGAAAGGATATAGCAGCTACTGAGACCAATTTTAACTTAAAATACACAAAATTTAAATTAACAGTAACTCACAACACTAGAATACAAAATGGTTAAACGCATAAAAAAGATTTTTTTTACCATAGCAACAATAGATAAGCTCTCGTCGCAGACTATCAACTAAAATGTAGTGCAAACGATAATAAATAAATTGCTGAAGACAACTAAACTGGCACAATAATTGAAGTCTCTCGCACATTCGAGACTGAACAATTATTTTATTTATTTATTTATTTAGTGCAAATTTCTATCGCCTGAATTTAATTCATTGAAGGACAGATAACATAAACAATAAAATGATCTAAAAAAAAACATATTTTTCATTATATCATAATGTATTTTTTTTATAATGCTTGCCCATGTTTTTTATTTATTTAGTTATTTCTTTTTGTGAAGATTTCTATTTTATGAGTTTAATTTATTAAATCACAGACACTTTTGTTGTTACTAAATATTTGGGAAGTTTATTTTTCCCATGAATAAATGTTATTTTTTTTTATGTATAATGCAATATTTGGCCAATTTTTATGCACTATAACTCTGTTACCAGTTGAATATTAGTCACCAAATTGTTATCACAGGTTAATATCGTATAAAAGTATTATCTGTATTAATTTTATAATTTTTCACTCAGTCCTTTTTGTGATATTTCTCTTTCACGATTTTTGCTATTTTTGAAAAATTATACAAAAGAACGCAAAGTTTTCAAGCTTAAAATTTCTACAACAAGTATTCCGACATTACATCCACGCAAGGAAAAAAAGTGGGCTGAGTCCCTCCTTCAAAAATTTCGAGTTTTAAAACTATTATTTTATGCTAATTTTCAGTTTGTAGTTATAAATATTTTTCTTCACCTTTTTCACCACTTAAGTAGTATTGAGTAATAGAAACATTTTTAAGGCATCATACTGATCATGCAGGATTTAATTTTGACTTGGTAGCTGCAAAATTGTCTGAATTAGATGCATTTACGTAAAATGTACTTTTGGTAAAATAAAAAAAAAAAGTCTACAAAGCAAGCTTAAAATGACGCGTAAAAAAGTATAAATTGAAAAACATTTCTTTCAATACTTTTAAACTCATTTAGTTGTTTAAAAGAAATGGTAAAAATGTTCGGAAAATTAAAAATGTTAAGCAACAAGTTATATTCTTTGCGGGAGATTTCAAACGGATTGACCCTCAACCAAAAGCTTGTTACTGAAGGCAAGTAAAAGTTTTTAGAAATGATATCGTCTGAAGAGAAACTTAGATAGTTAGGTTTTAAAATTAATATGAAATAGTAATAGGATAGAATTTGTTTGCATTTAAATTTCAGTGTTTTTCATAGTGACAAGTTATTTCTCCCAACATTCCCGGGTTTATTTCAATTGTTAAAAAACTAAAGAATTTTTCACCTCTAACTGGTGTTCTTTTTGCCACGGTGTAGTACTGAAACTGCAGCAATCATCAGCCGATCCTTCACGTCCACGTTGTCAAGTGCCTCGGAGGACTAGAGATGAGAAACTTTTTTCTCTGAGTTATCACTTACTCACACATATAAATTTAAATCCTGTTTTTTCAAAGCTATCAACACATATTATTAGCCATTTTTTCAATTTGATTATATATATATTAAGTTTTTAATTTCTACTGGCTACAGCAATGCACATATAGTACACTAAACTTAAAATGAGTTGGTAAGAGAATTCTTTTTTCGGACAGGACTGCAAGAACAGTCTTTTTATCCATCACGGTATAAAACGTTATCAAATGCAAACCACTGGGGGTTAAATAAAAGGTAAAAAAAAAACAAAAAACAATTAAATCATAACCCTAGTGTTGTTGTACATATGTATTTACAAAAAGTAGCTAAGTCAGATAAAGAAAATGTTTAAAACTCCGTCGATTTTTCAATGTTGCACCGATCCCTTGAATTTTTGATGCTTCATCATATATGTCGCATTGTTATTTTATACTCGTAAAATTGTTTGATATCTTCACACATAAAGAGGTTTAGGTGTAATTGATGGCAATAATTCAAAAAATACTGTTTATTTTGAAAGTGATCGATTTGTGTAAACTATTTTAGTTTGAAATATTCATTTTTTTTAAAGATAAAAATTCTAATGCTGCTATAAAATTAGATTTTTCATTGTCTCTCTGTGATTTTTTTTTTTTGCCATCAATAGCTACCAAATAAATGTTTAGAAAGGAAAAACAAAAATCTGCAGGGAAAATCTGGCTTTAGCGGTTGAAAGAAAACTTTGTCGCTTTCAGGATCTGCGCCCATAAATACAACTTATTGATACTGCAATGATCTTATTTTTATTTTCAGGGAAAACCTGCTGTGGGAAGTCAAACGACGCATACGAATGCTGTGACATAGGAGAAGATGAGAAAAACATTTTCCCCGGAATACCAATTCCAAATCATGGCATGAACAAAACAGTATCAAGAAAGGGGCAGCAACACTTCGATGTCTGCGCATTCTGCTCTGGTACTTGCTGCTACGATGATTGTTGCGAGTATACCCGAGCAACCTGTTGCTCTGATGCAGTAAGCTGCTGTCCAAATGGCCAGCAATGCTGTAGACGATTTGGGAGCGCTGAAAGCGAGTGGTGTTGCCCCAAACGTGGATCCTGTGCGTCAATTTATGGATACTGCTATGGAGGAGCAGGTGCACTGATACCAGCAATATCTAGCATAGGGGCCTTGATTTTCTTGCTAGTTCTTCGAGAAAACTCATTAGTATAGATGTAAGATGAGGCCTGAAAAGAATCAAATGTGTTGGAAACGCATATTTTTTTTAAAAATCATAATGCCAAATAAATAATTTGGAATTAAATGCTTGTTGTCATTGTTAACCGTTAAATCGTCTCCTTTCTCTGAAACTAACAACTGCTCTAATTGGCTTTGAGTATAAAGATGATGAAGTTAGGCAATGGGTGTTTCAAGAATCCAGACATATTCTAAGATTTGAAAAAAAAATTCTCAAAGCGTAGCCAATAAACACTTACGGATCCAGCTTCGAGTTTTGAAGGGGATTCTTATAAAACTAGAAAATCGCCGGTTAAGATATGACGGGTGAAAACTGCTCCTACATTTAAACGAAGCAATTGCCTGTTTGGTACTATTTTGATAGTTGAAATTTTAACCCTATCTCCGGTGGATTAAGCCTAAACTCCAGTAGATAGCGTTCATTGTTGACCACTTTTTTGTTTCTTCATTCCCCTGAAATGACACTGACTTACCAGTAAAACAGTTAAGTAACCGGATCCAGTTCAATCTTGTCGCAATAAATCCTTTCCCTGCATGTTCAACATTGCCAAAATATATTATCAAATGTCATGCCGTGGCGCGAGTTTCATTGTTGATGACGACTGGGTCGTTACTCGATCATTGGCTGTTATTTCTATGAGGATATGAACACATAAATTGAAAGGGATGGTTTCACAAGTGCAATATTCGAGCAGTATACAGAAGAGTCTAGAACTTTTCTTAAAGGTAAAAATTAGCAGTTTCCACTCGCCACGTCGCGGCGGAATAAAAAAACTTCAGTGTATTTCGCCACTTTCTCCAATTTCACCTGTGATATTCATTTACGTTAATGCCAACAATTAGCTACACTAACCTTTTTTTTTTAAATTGATAACGCTTATGTGTTAGCAGATGTGTAAAAGCTCATTTCTTGTTTAGTGACCTTTTCGCTTATAAAAAAAAAGAGTGAAGACTTCTACTCGCCTCTGGTGACCAGAAAAAAAAATCCTCCAATAATTTCTCAAAATTCAATGGAAAAAAAACGTATATTTTTGTCCGGTTTTTTCTAATGGTCTCAACGAAAAGAATATGCAATGAAAAGAATATTGAGCTACAGCGCTTTGAATCTATTCTGCAACATTCCCATCGAAGATTTATATACAACTTTGTTAAAACTTTTTGACGTATTTTGCATTGGTGAGGAATTGGGCATCGACAGGAATTTTTTCAATAGTCTTTGTCATTTCAGTTTCTTTAACAATTTCGTGACTTTCAACAACTTTATTTTTAAACAAATACATGGAATTGGCATGGGCACCAACTATTCCAGCACAGCTGCTAATTTGTATCTCTTTTTCTATGAATTTAAATACACAGTACAGTATAATAAAAAACATGATATTTTTAGGTATATAGATGACATCCTTATCTTCAACAAAAGTATGGATGACATTTTCCCTTTAATCTATCCACAAAATCTACAACTCACTAAAGCCAATGACAACTTTCTGTCTGCCGATTTTCTGGACATTTCTTTCAAAATTGTTGATTCTAACCTTATTACAAATATTTATGATAAAAAAGATAACTACAATTTTTACACAAAAAGTATGCCACATTGGTACAGTAATTTACATAAAAAGATCTTCATTAATATTATAATTGGACAGCTCAGCAGATTTTTTAAAATTTGTAGCAACAATTCTCAATTTAATAAACAAATCTTCAAATTTGCTGCAAATCTCTACTATTACAATTTTTATCCTGCCAATTTCACATTTCATTATCTTAATTTGTTCAAGAAATCTTTTCTTCAACAAGGACAGATTTAGTTTCCACCCAAACAACTGCGATTTGGCAACAGTGTAACTGGGTAACTTTGATGATAAAGAGCGCTGAAATCCTTTCGACAGGAAGGTGCTTTTTGGATGCCCTGCCCCAGCGACCTGTTCGATTGGCGAGGCATCGGATTTTCGTCTCTGGCAAATGGATACCTAGACATAGACATTGTTGTCGACGAAATGTTTGAAATCATGTGGTATGTAATTTTTCTCTTTTATTTTGCAGGTCAGAGCTGGGGGGTTGGTAATACATGACAGCATATTACTAATAAGCATACTATTTATATATGTAAAATTTATTGCATTTATCCAAAAAATAAGCATATATAACGTTTTATAATTTTCCTGCTTACTGTATTAAGCCTTATAAGTAGCTACACATATAAGGTCGTTAATTCAAATACATATACTTTTACTTCTAATTAATTTTGCTGCATGTATGATACTGACCCGCACAGAAACCTTGCAGAATATTTAATATGCCAGCTGCTCCAGCTCTTCGTAAACGTAGCAGCAGTTTAATACCCATGATTTCATCAATTCTTGTTTTCAATGTTCCTAGTTTATTTTTTAACGTTCCATGTTCATTTTTGTTGTTGTTATTGTTGTTTATCTTCGTTGTTACATACACTTAATTCTGTGCTACCCGTGTATGTGAAACTACATACTTTACTATACATATATATACGTATATTATATATACATATATATACATATATTATATATACATATATATACATATATTATATATATATATATATACATATATTATATATATATATATATACATATATTATATATATATATATATACATATATTATATATATATATATATATATATATATATATATATATATATATATATATATATATATATATATATATATATATATATATATATATATATATATATATATATATATATATATTGATGTAAATACGTAAGTGTGCCAAATAAGGCTACCCTACGGTTCAAAACCTAATATCTCGTTCTTTTATAATTCAATTGCTCAGGCTTGTGCATACTCATCAGATGACTCACAAAAATTAAGAAGAAAATAAAACGAAATGAAAGTTTAAGGATCAGTTATTTTCAGCAGTTTTAGTAAAAGAAAAAAAGCGATTTGCCACGTGGGCCCTAATAAGGAAAACTCTGGGAAAAGATTACTTCAAGCAGAATAGAAAACAAAAACGCTAAAAAGTACTCTAAAACTAAAACAATTTGAAAGAGTTTATAATATCAATACATATCAAACCACATTTGATAACTTCAAGAACATTACAAAAAATTCCATGCTTACTACCAATTCCTAGAAAAGGAGAAAAGAAGGAATTCTTTTTCTTTCTTTTTTTTTTGTCGCTCATGGGCACAATTTGTGGATATATGTGCAGCACATGATTATATCCTTCACATATATTTCTATATGTGAATATCTTCACATGATATATTCTTAACCCGACAATCCGTTGTCATATTATAAGGACACTGGAGTGTTTTAGAAGGCAAACTACCACCTAAACGTTCCCCGTGTCCGGAGCAAGTTTACGCAACCAACTTGGACTCAAACATATTTTGTTTAACGGTTAAAAATACAAACTGAGCAACAACTGAATATACCAATTTTGACTCCATTAACTGCTTCATCAAACCGCAATGTCTAAAATTTCCTAAGTTAAAACAAAAAATATAGAAAATTCATTGAAAAAAATCCCCGGTCTACCTTAATAGTAGTAAGATTCGTCGAGAACTCATTTTGTTATTGCTTATGTGTGTGCTCATATCTGCATTATAATACTAATTTGTAACAAATGCAAGAGGCAATTTTAATTTTGATAAAGACATTTATTTCAGATGCGGTTATTGTTCATTTTCGCTGTTGTGCCATGTCTGGTAGCAGCAAATACTATAATGTGCCCAGATTTATCCACATGTCCTGAAGGTAAGTTTTCTTTATTTCTTTTTTTTTTTTTTTTTGAGGTAAAACATTCACAGTAAGTTCTTTGAAGCATCAAAAGCTAGTCAGAAAAAAAGAGTAATTTTTGAATGTACCCCTTTTTAGCAGAACTGTTGAAGTTAAATTGCAAAATAATAAAATGCGCCTAATATAAGTACAATTATAATCAAAAGCATTTCAATATGTTTACAAATTGGTAAAAGGTAATATCTTGCATTTTTCAATCGAGTGGTGTGAGTGGCTGCAATAAAAATATTTATACATTATTAATAACACCCATTAGACAACATCCCCCCTCCCCCCCAAAAAACGAAAGTATTTAGCATACAAATTCTATTTTAATAATAAGAATATTTGCAGCGATTTCACATATGCACTCTCTACGGGTATGACATCAATACAGTGCTTTCAAAACATCGAATGATTTGTAAAAACATTTACATTTCTATTATACATTTATTAGAGTTGATGTTATCTAGTCGATGTTGGTTATTCTATGTTAATAATGGTTTTATGTTGTTGATTAAAAAAATGCTAAATGGAAAAAAAAAATCACCGAAAAACTGTTACCACATATGAGGAAAAACAAAAAATAAAGTTCCTCTAAAATATGATGGATAATTTGTAGTCATTACTAGTGGTAGGGGAGACCGGGGCAAGATAACGAGCCGGGCAAGATGACGAATGTCTTAATTTTCCTGTTTTCCACTGTAACAGCATCAACCGCGTACTACTGCCTCTCCTATCTGCTGTTCGTTCAGCAATAGTATAGAGAAGCTGAAATCGCCATATTTGTGTTAGTTCTGAAGCTCTGATTGTTTATTGTTGCCACGGAAAACTTTTATGCATGTGTATATAAGTTCCGCTACAGACACAGATATTATATATCGAGTCTCTTTAGTATTTATGAGTAACTTAGTTTAAATACAGTAGACCCTCGTTTTACACGGGTTTATTTTACGCGGTTTCGATTATACGCGATTTAAGATTTGACACCTTTATTTTATTTTACGCGGATGAGTTTCGGTTTCACGCGGATGCGGCAATGCTATTAGCAGATTATATGCAGATAAATTTTTTCCCTCTTTCAAAATCCAAACTCCTAAAGATTGCAGATTATGCGTAATTAACTGTTTTTTGGCGTGCTAATAATCGAGCTTGGGACATTGGAGACACTTTATGCGATTGGTTCCAGAGCTCTCTCCAGAAGTAAAGTTATTAAACTGGCGCACAACCAAACACGTTAACATTGAAAATTTTGAGCTATTCCTAGACAATAGAATGTTCTTTCTGATTTGTTAGTGAAGGAAGATTCTATCACGGAAATGATGCAAGTGATCATAGATGCGTTAATGCTCTGCAAAGAATTAGAGAGAAAAATTCTTAATGACTGCCAAAAGACTATCATAGTCAGCTCCTCTTTATAAACAAAGCACAAAATTAATTTATGTTTTCTTTACGCATGTTGTGCTTAAAAGTTGATATAATTACACATTAAACTCATTATACAACTAGTCATCACCAGAATGAAGTATTTTGTTATCTACGGAACCAAACTCCTATTTTAACACTAGTATTCGATCCCAATTAACGCGGTTTCGTTTTACGCGGCATTTCCGTGGAACGTGATTCCCGCGTAAAACGAGGGTCTACTGTACTATCTACTACCATCAATAAATGTCAATTAATCGCCTTCTTTTATCACAATGGAGAAGAATCCGTTCAAACAGGCAAACCGGGGTAAGATGACAGGCCGAAACGCGGAGCAAGATGACGAGCTCGTCATCTTGCCGACATGTTTCGGATTTTATTAAACTAACTACGTCGTCCATTTTATTAAATCCTCTAAACGCTTATTTGTCTGTGTGTTTTTCCACGAGACCACCTTGCGCTTCTATTTCCTCTGGGTCTGAAGTACGCATTTAATCAAGGGAGGTGTCGCTCGAAAGCGGGTGACCAGAGGCTATTTATAAACTAGTTGACCAAATGACTAGTTGACTGAATTGAACCAAGCAGCAAATTTCCTGCTCTTTTGATTATTAACAATCATGAATCTTACATAACTTCGCAGGCTATCTTATATCCCAGTGAAAAAACATTATCATGGTTGGGTTCCCACCCCACACATCGCATCATCTCTAGCTCCTAATGCGTCATTTTTCTGCCCTTTAAAAATCTACTGTAGCCAAGGATGTGACAACTTTATGGCCAATCATCTAGGACAAACTATCACTGACAAAAACATTGATGAGCTTTTGAGCACTGCTTACGTCAAAGAAACTACAGTTGGAAATGCCGATAACGGGTTTTAAGAATGAGGGATCGAGATTTATAATTCGCTTGTTTTTAGCGGACTATGATGCTGTTGGCGATGAAGCTGAAAATAATAGTGCTATAATCGTCAGAAAGTAGTAGAAAACCAACATATAAACACTCCAGACGAAGCAGAAGTTAGGGCAAATGCTGATTCCGATGCACCAAAGAAGTCTGTTACTGTTTCTGATTTTAATGCATTGGCTAAAAAAACACAATGTGAGAAAACAAAAAGGAAAAGCAGAAAACTGAACTTAAACATTCTTACAAGCACAACCATCAAAGAAGTGTCAGAACAAGGAGGAAAGCGGATGGGAAAAAAGGATTGTTTTAAAAAAATAGGGAAAATAAGCTCGTAAAGCTAAAAAGGGAGTAAAACAAACTCAAACTAAGTTCCTGTAGGCTCAAATCTATACAAATCATTCGAAGAGATCCAGTTGAATCAACTTCAAAGAATGGTGTTATAAGATGCCCTGCTTGTAAAAAGGAATATTGTGACCATCCAACAGAAGAATGGATTCTGTGCTTTAAAAGTCAAGAGTGGTGGCATGAGGCATGTTCCAATTATGAGAATGGCCTTTTTATTTGTGTCTATTGTTTAGCTGCACAACTTAACACTTCAACATTACCTTACAATGCATTACGCTTAATTTGATCCTTTGTAAGATGTAAAAACACAGTTATCATTTGTAAAACTAAGTAATATATTCAAAACACAAAATATGTTCAACCTTTTTCAACGTTGTCATCTTGTCCCAAGGTCAAAGTCATCTTGCCCCAGTACTGGAGCAAGATGACGATTTGTTAAGGTTATGAAAAAAATTAAAATATCCTTTATTATTTTTATTTTAAAAATTAAATGGTAATATATATATATAAAAATAAGGCAACAACACGGCTCGTTGACCAGCCCGCAATTTTCATGCCGATGATCAAACTCTCTCGAACTCGCTTAACTGTGAGAAACGTTTTCTAACTCGTCTACTTTGCATCCTTTACTCATTAAGGTTCTCCGAAAATCCGGCTGTAATCGTAATATTTACAAATCTTAAATTATGCACTGGTTTATATAGCACCTTTTTCCCGATTTCACCGATACTGTAGGGTAAATGGTCATGCGCATTCACACCAAACTTGGATCATTTGCGTATCAGATGTCACTCTTCTTATAAGCAAAATTTCACGATTGTACCTTTCTTCTTTCTTGGGGCGCTATTTTCAATGTTCCTGAGTGTATATAGGTTCGTTGGGCTCAATGCACCTCGTGGCAAACACGAAATGTGCTCCGGGTTGGAGAACAAAGCAATTTCATTGATAACGATTGTTTTGGAGACTTAATAAATCAATTTTACATTTATAAATCAAATGTTTTGTATAAACATGCACAGTTTGTGCTGTTTTTCGTTGAAAGGAGTTTCAATCGTATTTATTATTATTGCCAGGTTTTTAACCCATTATCCTCTCTGTTCGAGGATGTATTGAAGGGGGGGGGGGTGAAAATAGGAAAACAATTTTCAATTATGGTAAAAGGATATTTTTTAAAAACTTTTTTCAAGATCAAAAACAGATAGTACTTTATGTAATTAAGTAAAATAGCATGTGTAGGCTTAGTTAGTGATGCTATATAATTTTTTTCGGGGGGGGGGGGGGATTAACTGATTGTAATATATGCTACTCAGAGACCAAAAAGCTTAAGGGAGACGAAATTTCACTCCTACTCTTACTTTAAAATTTACTGATTTGTGTAAACTGTTTTAATGCAAAATATTCAAATTCATTAAAAGATAAAAAATTTTATTTTATACCCGTAAAATTGTTTGATATCTTCGCATACAAAGAGTTTTAGGTGTGATTGATGGTAATGATTCAAAAAGTACTGCTTATTTTAAAGGTGATTGGTTTATGAAAACTGTTCTAAATAAAAATATTAAAATTTACAAAAAGGTAAAAATGCTAATGCTGCTATCAATTTAGATTTTTTTGTTCCTTTGTAATTTACTTTCTCTGCCAGCAGCAAATATCAAATAATTGTTTAGAAAAGAAAAAAAAAATTGCAATCTCAGGACCTGCGTCCTTAAGCAGTCTATTGATAAATCGGCCCTGAAATTATTTATTGTTAATTTACAGGGAAATTCTGCTGTGCGAAGTCGGCTGAGGAATACGAATGCTGTGACGTAGGAAAAGATGAGAAAAGCATTTTTCCCGGAATACCAATACCTAATTATGACATGAACAGAACACCATCGAGGAAGGAGATGCATCACGTAGATGTCTGCCGATTATGCTCTGGTACTTGCTGCTATGATCGTTGTTGTGACTATACCCGAGCAACCTGTTGCTCTGATCGAGTTGGGTGCTGTCCTAATGGTCAGCAATGTTGTAAACGTCCTTCTAGCACAGTAAGCGAGTGGTGCTGCCCCAAAAGGGGCTCCTGTGGGTCATCTTATTTAAGCTGCTACGGAGGAGCAGGTGCACTGATACCAGCAATATCTAGCATAGGGGCTTTGCTTTTCTTGCTTGCTCTCCGAGGGAACTCATTCTTACAGATGTGAGATGAGGCATTAAAAATATCAAATATGTTAGAAACGCATTTTTTTAAAAAATAGATGATCAAATAAATATTTTGATCTTAAATATCTGTTGTCTTTCTTAACTGTCAAATCTTCACTTTTTTCTGAAACTAATAACTTTTTTTGAATAGTTTGATCACGAAGACAATGAAGTAGGCAACTGGCGGTTCTCGGATCCAGACTAAGGTTTCCAATCCCGTAATCTCGATACCGAATCCCGCATTATATTTAGCGGGATTAATCCCGCGGGATTGAGAGTAAAAATCCGCGGGATTTCCAATCCTGCAAAGATTTTCAATGCAACCGTTTTCCAACTTTTGCCGTCCACATCACCTGAAGTTTTAATATCCTTCCTGGTATTTCTGAAGGAAGATTTAAAAAAACTTATACGGTTGGACCCCGATTTAACGAACTCAACGGGACTGACACTTTATGCATTAAATCGGGGTTATTCGTAATATCGGGGTGCGAAAAAAGCATACAAAAATTGTAAATTAACAAAATTAACTTACCTTATCTAACAGTTTCTTCTGAAGTTCAATTTTCAGGGTTTCAATATTATGTGATGATTTTCGAAAAGGTTTATATTGTTGACTTATTTGAAATTTTAAAGTACTGAGTAATAATTCAGGTTTGGCAATTTCCTTAGTACCTGCCTCGAAATAGTTCTCTTTCGACTTTATAGAAAGAAGAAAATACTGTGTCATTTACCGCCTGCTGCACGAGAGATGTTTCTAGTTTCCAGGTCATGTAAATAATTAGAAAAAAAAAGTTTTAATTTGAGTTCAATTATCGCTTTCTGCATCAGAATCGCTATTCATTAAATACCCATTCATCCGTCAAAACTTGCAGATTTAAAAAAAAAAAAAGTCTTTTTAAATTTCAGACAAGATCACGGGACGCGGGAGCGTCCCGGCCCCGCCAAGAAACCAAACGTCAGCAGCCAACAGAAGCAAATCCACCGCCAAAGACGAAAGAAAATAAAGCGACCAAGAACAAGATTACGCGACAGAACGAATTGGGGTTTTTTGGGTTTTTCACCCCTCTGTATCTCAGCCCCATGAAGACCCCCGGAGTTGATTTTTGGTACACTCAATTTATAGAGGCCCCTGACGCCGTAAACCAAAATACAATCCCCTAGACCATCAGGGGGAGGAGGTATTAAAGTTATAAAATCGCTGTTCTAAAAAGTTTTCGCTTTCTTTGACAGGGCTACAGCCCAGACGAAAAAAGGAATCAAGCTGAAATTTCGCACACACATTCCTTGTGCCCTACTGATGTGCCTTTTGTGCCATTTAACCCCCCTCCCCTTCCCCCTCGTTTTTAGCCCCGAAATTGTACCTTCCCGGGGTTCTATCACAGCCCCCCCGGGGGGCTACGGTAATGATTTTTTGTATACATATTCTTGGGAGGCCATTGAGTACATATACAAAAAATCAACCCCCAGGGACATCATGGGCCGGAGTAATTAAAGTTAGAAAATCACTAATTTTCTCTAAATTCTTATGTACTTACTCTCAGCTCATAGGGTTTGTTTATCTCGGACTGCAATTGCAAGGTTAGAACAGATCTAACAGTTATTCCAAAGTTGTCTTAGGAAATGAAATTCAATCAAGACTAAAACATATCCAACAGTTGCAACTAGACGTTAAATCGCGGATATCACAAATTTGCCACAGCGACTGCACTGTAAAAACGATACAGAAACGTTCCTGGAAAATAATGGGCAGTTGATGTGCCTAATTTCTGCCAGTAACAGGACTTGCAAAAACCAGGAACATTTTCTGCTAAAATTCAGTAACCCTCCTAAAAGTATCCCGGAAGCTTCCTGAAAAATTCAGAAATCTTCCCGTTAGAAGCCAGTCGTGTCTCTGAAACTTTAGAATAAACTTAGGAATGTATAATATAATAGCTCGGCATCTTCCAGAATAAAGTTCCAAGAGCATTATTGGAAACATGGCCAAAGCTAAGCCAGAATTGCAAGTAAATGACGCGAATTTTTCCCGCCTGCAATTCTTGCAAAGCAAAGTAGTCCACACTTATTCGCTCCCTTTGGAAGCTTAATTAGCATGGACGGGCCGTGATTGAACTGCAGCCGATGCTCTTTATAAATACGTTTAGTTAATCTTTAAACTGGGAGCTAAAAATATTTTTGACAACAGTGAAAAGTCTGCATTCGTGCGACTGATAGCAATTCAGGAAACTTTTTGACACGGATACTTGATTTTTCCAGGAAGTGGGGGAAAACCATTAAAATCCCGAAACGTAACTCGGAAATACTCAGTAACGTTTCGGAATTTTTTTACAGTTTGCGCATGCGAGCAGACTTAGCTCATTGGGCTTTCTGTTTTCAGATTCTATGTTGTTTGTTTATACTTAAGCAGAGAAACAAATTAATGAATGCGATTAGAATGCTGTCCTCCCCCCCCCCCCCAGTTTCGCCGATACAAAATTTATTTTCTTCCTGTTTTTCAGTTTTGATATATTTATGGAGGGAATAAATTTTAAATGTCGGCGCGAAACTGGGGTTAAACCATTACAATATTTTACGCGACAAATTATATGAAACTGTACGTATATGAATACGGCACATATAACTTTTTAATTGAAAGCGAAAAATAGCACTTTTTTATTAGTTTGCTTATTTTCGAAATTAATGAATTTTTCACAAACAATACATAATGAATTGAAAATATATGAAATACGTGTGTGGATTTCCGTGCTTTGCAGTAATTTGTTAGGTGATAAATTTTTTGCAATTAATTTAAGCAAGACTTTTAATGAGCTTAGTCCGCGCGCAACATGCGCATTCGCTATGGCAGATATTCTAAATGGCTTTGACTGTGGAGACAATGGAGGAGGAAACAGTTGGTTTTCGGATCGAGAACATGATCTGATATTTAAAAGAAAGTTTCTCATAGCGCAACCAATGATCGCAAAGACAGGTCCAGCTTTCAGTTTTGAAGGCGATCATTACTAAAATATGATCACATAAAATGGAAGGGATGGGGTCATAAGTGTAATATTCACGTAGTATACAGGAGAGTCATGAACTTTTCTTAAAGATCAAGATTAGTGGTTGGCACTCGCCACATGGCGACTGAAGAAAAAGAGGCGACTAAAAATTTCAAAATCATTCGCCTCCCAATTAACTACTTTCTATAACCTCGCCTGTAATATTGATTAGCGTAATTGCCAACACTTAGTTACATTTACCTTTGTTTAAATTGATAGTCTTTATGTGTCAGTAGATAAGTTATCTACTAAGATAAATAAATATCTTTGTGCTGAAAAGTAAAGTAAGAAATAACAACGTCAAAAAAGCACAAATTGCAGATTACTGCAATTAAGTAATCCGCAGTTTCTGCTTTTTTGACGTTATTATTTCTTACTTTAAGTTATCCACTAGTTCATTTATTGTTTAGATACTTTCTTGGCTTACAAAAAAAAAGTGGGGACTAAAATTTTCCTCCTTTAATTTCTCAAAACTTGAAGTGCCAAAAACGTGGTTTTAGGGTTTTTTTTTTTTTTTTTTTTTTTTGCTTTTTTATGAAAGTCATGATCACCATGATCCACTCTTTGAATCCGCACTTGAACGCTCGTGAAAGCATATTCAATGGAAATGGAGATGAATTTTTATGATCTGGATTTGAACGTACAATTAAGCGATATGACGTTACGTTTTCATACCTCACATAAAGAACAGCGGGTGTCCCATCCACGGCAAATACAAATCATTATTATTATTTTTTTTTTTTTCAAATATGTGACAGTTTAAAAAATATCATATTAGTTCCTCATACTCAAACACATAACTAATTAAGACCAAAGTACAGAATTCAATGAGTAAAGCACAAATGAGGATATGAGAAGCACAGAGATGTAATTGACAAAATTAAAGTTTTAGAGATAACCCGTACAAATAAAAGGGTTATTTGTACGGGGGAGGGGCGCTGTTTTGGGGCTAGAGATAGTAGGTGAATGTGGGGCAAAGTGAAATGGAAGATGGCCGAGTTTTTTCAAAATGAAAAAAATTGGAAATTTGTTTTGAAAATTACAATACATATAGAAAGAACATTGTATTTTATAATTAAACTTGCGTTGAAGCAGAATTTTTTGTTTTTGGCAGTCAATTTGAGCCTTTAAAGAAAGTGGAAATTTTTCACTTTTTTTATGGGGCAAAGTGAAAAATAAAATATTTTTCTAATGAAACATTTTCTATTCGATTATAAAACATTTTTTTAATCAAACAAATCAGTAAATAAAGGGCTGAATGAAGAAATGAAAAGATAATGAAACAATGAATAAATAACTAAATTAATAAATCAATATGTGAAGAAAAATAAATGAGCGAGCAAAAGAAGTGGAATAAATAAGAAAACAAGTGAATGAATGAATAAATATATAAGTGAATTACTAAATGAAGAAATGTAAATGTATTCATTAGTAGATGAAAATGTAAGTGATTTATATTAAATGATTGACAGAGTAAATAAAACAAACTATTTCACTTTGCCCCATCCACTTTGCCCCGCATGTACTAGACTAGCTGTATAATTTATTTAAAATACAAATAAACTTAACATTAACTAAATTAGTACTGCATTGAATATTAGGAGGTTCAAATTAATATTTAAAATGTTAATAACAAGAAGTTTATCATTTTATTGTAACAAAAATAATTTTTGACTTACGGCAAAATACACTGCTCAAAACAATTAGGGGAGCACATGGTTTTAACAGAATTGCGCAAAGATGTCTACCAATAAGTAACATAAAATGAATCCTCCATAAATTACAGCCTGCCAATAAACGGAAGAAGAAAACTTTATATGCAAATCAAAGTTCATGACGTCACAAACCAGAAAAAGAAGATAAGGCCAGAAATCGGGATGTTGCAGACACGTCTGTTTTATTGCCGTAACTGTGAGATTTGATTGCGCAGTCTTTCTGTTTTTGAGACAAGCTTAAGAGAATGTCTGAACAACGTGATTTACCTGAATCCATGGCATGGCGTGTCATAGGCCGACTGGAATCAGGCCAAACACAACGGAGTGTCGCGGACGCTGTTGGAGTCGCCAGAAGTGTTGTTGCAAGACTGTGGAACCGATTCCAAGAAACAGGAAATGTCAGACGTCGACCAGGGCAAGGTCGGCCACGCGCCACTACAGTAACTGATGACCGGTATATACGGTTAACAGCCCGTCGAAACAGAACAGAGAATGCTACTCAGCTGCAAAGACAGTTGTTCTTGGCAACAGGACGAAGGGTGTCCAGCCAAACAGTACGTAATAGGCTTCATGGGGGAGGGCTCTATGCACGTAGGCCAATGGTCTGCATTCCGTTGACCCCACGCCACCGTGCGGCCCGAAGAAGATGGGGTGCTGAACATCGATATTGGCAGCAACATGATTGGAGCCAAGTGCTGTTTACAGACGAGTCCCGATTCAGTCTGGAGTGTGACACTCGACGCGTTCTGGTATGGCGGGAGAGGGGCACCCGAAATAACCCCGCATTCGCTCGTGAAAGGTCACAATACAGACGAGCTGGTTGGATGGTATGGGGTGGAATCAGCATAGGCGGACGTACGGACCTGCATATCATTCGGAATGGCACTTTGACGGGCCGCAGGTATGCAGACGAGATACTGCGATCTCATGTCATCCCTTACGCTGGAGCCATTGGCGATTCCTTTATTTTCCAGGATGATAATGCCAGACCACATAGAGCTCGTCTGGTGGAGAACATGCTTGAAGCTGAAACAATACAACGTATGGAATGGCCAGCGTGCTCTCCTGACCTGAATCCAATTGAGCATGTTTGGGACATGCTCGGACGACGCATTGCTGTGCGGCCAAGGCCGCCTGTGACTGTCCCAGACTTGGAGATTGCACTTCTTGAGGAATGGAACAATATTCCCCAAAGTCTGATCGATAACCTCATCGCATCCATGGCAAACAGGTGTGCAGCAGTCTTAGCTGTTCGAGGAGACCACACGGCCTATTAAAACTCATGCATCATGTCAATTCAGAGCCTTTTTTTTATCGTTTACATGCAACCAAATTGTTGCCCTAAATCATCTTTTCATGTTTTTCCCATATTTTCAAATAATTAAAGCTTAATTTCACATTGTTTTATTTTTTTTTCTCTGTATTACACATGGATACGCGTGTACTACCCATTTTATGCCAATACGCGGCTGTATCGCACGGTTTTCTTGATTTTTTTGCTTGCTCCCCTAATTGTTTTGAGCAGTGTAGTACAATATGAGTATCAATTTTTTTAAATCGCCAGTATTACTGAATGCTTTACTCTCTGGCGGTATTTTTTTCTTGACTGGAACAGACTACATGTGGTACTATATAGTTAAAATAATACAAGATAGGTGGTGCTAAAAGCCGAGTAAATATTTCCCCTTTTCACTTTGCCCCGCTGCTTCACTTTGCCCCATGTTCCCCTACTATTAAAAAACAGCAATATTTAAAAAAAAAAAGTTTTAATGAAAACCTACCGACGATCGAAATGTGTTTTACTCCAAGTTTTAAAAAGAGTACTTACTGTCCGACCACAGATTGTATGGGAAGGCAAACATCCGGTTTACAGGTGGAAATGACCGTATCTATTAGATTTTAGAGATGTCAGCTTTTGCAGATGTATTTTAGCCTCTAAATTAAGCACTCTCTTTCAAATGAGCGGATCATGCGCATCAAATTTTCATTTTTTCCCTCTCATTCAGATAGACTCGTTTTAATTAGACTTTTGCCATTTCCATACAATCCGTAGTTGGACAGTACATCCCTTTGCTTCTCACTGTCTCAAATACTTTCGTGAAAGTATCACACCTGAGAAATGGAGTTGGGTACCTTGAAAACGTTTCGGAAGTTGGTGCTTAATGTGCATTGAAAGAGTTGGTGCTTAATGTGCATTGAAAGAGTTGGTGCTTAATGTGCATTGAAAGAGTTGGTGCTTAATGTGCATTGAAAGAGTTGGTGCTTAATGTGCATTGAAAGAGTTGGTGCTTAATGTGCATTGAAGCTTACAGGAAATCATCCCCTGCACTTCTTTCCAATTTTAAGTCAACTTCCTCATAGAAGGAATTCAAATCATTAACGCCGGAAAATTATTTCTGAAGAGTCTAGAGCTTTTTAACTTCTTTCGCTAGAAATAACCTTTAGACGGAAGTTTCCTTTACCAGCTGTTTGAGCAAAGCTTTCGATACTTTTTTTTCTTCAAAATTAAGTTAAAAAAAAAAAAAATCAAAATGTGTGAAATTTAATAAAGTACAAATACAGACAGTTATCAAAATAATGGAAACACTCTGTGACAAGTGAGTTGGGAATCGCTACTCTGCCGTAAATGTTCTGTTAATAACGGTGCCTTCTGACTGTAATCACTCACGCTGGTGAATCTAGATGGTGATTGAGTTCTGTGGTCACTTTTGCTCGATTTTGAGACATTACAATCCACTTCAATACCCGTCGGTTTCTTTCACTGAACTCCTCTTTCCGCTCACTCTATTTTGGTTTACCGAGCTTGTCTTACCGCTCTGTGTCCATGCTGGCATGGCTTAAGACACTACTTCTAGAAAAGCTAAAAAGTTGAGACGTTTCAGTTGCCCCTGCTCTACCTAGACGTGCTCCAACAATTTGTCCTCTTTTAAAATTTGAGAGGTCCGACGTTTTATGCGCTTGAAAAAAAATCCAAGACTTCCAGAACTTCAATTGAGTCACCCTGTACTACCAGAATATGTACATTGCTATTCATAAAAAAACCAGATATCTAGTTTTATTCTGTATTACTTACGAAGCACAGTCGAAAATGTCACTTTTATTCACAGATGATTCCATTATTTTGATAACTGCTTGTATATTCGTGAAGATGTCACAACCGTGAAAACAGATTGGAGAACTTAATTATAGAAAATGATACAAAAGTGGGGAAAATGCGTAAAGAAGTTAAGGAATGAAAGTATAAATTGACTAAACTAATTCTATTAAATAGATAAGTAGAAGTTAACTGATATAATTCGAAAAATCTGGCAAAATACTGATTGAGTGCCACTGGGCTTGCCTTCCAGTCCGCCCCTGGATACACCGAAATTTAATACAATTAAGCAACATCCACATCAGCGAGTTGACGCAGAAGATTTTATTGCACATTGCAAAAAATAGATGGCAGCACTAAAAAATACGAATCAAAGATGAAAAGTTAATAAACTTGGAATTGAAACATGCTAATTCGCACAAAAAAGTAATTCAATCAAAATCATTGAAAAGTCGAATTCCTATTTTGAAAAAATAACTAAAATAACGAGTTTGAAAGCACGGGGGAAACCATCCTCGAATCTCTTTTGAATGATTATTTTCTTAGAATCAAGTTCAAGGCGAGAATGCCTTCGCGCTGTTCCCAAGGTGTATTTCTTTTTTCAGTTTTTTCTCTGAAACGGCAGTTAGGAATAAATTTGTGAACAAGGGTGCACGAGGGAGGTCACTGTCACCTTCCAAAAATTTCCATATTCGGCAGATTTTGTCAGCTGATTTGACAAAATTATCATCATTTTCATTCGGCAAAATTTGAGTTCCATTCGGCAAATTGAGAATATTCGCCTTCCCAAAACTTAAAAGTTCGTCGCGCCTCTGGCCGTGAATGTTAAGTTCTGTTTTTGTGTCACTTTAATTTACTAACTACAAAACAACTGTCAGGAATCGTTTAACATTTGTTAGCAATAAGAAAAGACTATTCTTCAGATGCAAAAGAAAAAGGCAAAGGTACAGTACTTCCGTGTAACTTTGAACCACAAATCCTGTATGTTTACTTAATTTCATTGGCGTAGCCAGGATTCCTCCCCTAGGAAAGGGTCAAGCATGGGCGCAACAAAATATTTGATTTCAGTCCCCGCCCACTCAAGTACGGTCCTCGGAAGTTGCTTAATATTATAGTCCTCCTCTCCCCCTAAAAAATATTTTGTTATTTTTGGTCAGATGAGGGCACAGAAAGCGATTATGTGACTCTCTCCTGGAAATTTGCAATTTTAAATTATCTTTGGGGACATTTGGAAAGGACGTGGGAGTCAGAGGTTCTCTTTTAGAGAGGGGCAATCGCCCCTCCCTAGAAAGGAGCCCCTCTGGCTACGCCCATACTTGTTTTCTCACATTTTAATTTGTCTTGTTGTATTTGTTGGTATAAGACGGAAGAAAATCGTGTAGAATGTTACATTGTTGGAATTTTTCCTCAATTTTACCAGACCTGAATTACCAATTTCATTTTGGATTATATTCCTTTTTTGGTGTGAAACAGTGGATATCATCATTTTTGCAAGAAATATATTTGCATCAGAAATAAACTTTTTTAGATTAAAACAAAATATTTAACATTTTTTAACAAATTTTTTTTTTTAAACTCAACTTTATAATTTCTACTTTTTTCATTCTTTTCTTTGAACATTAAAAAAAAAGAACCTTTGATCCAATTAAGTACAAACAATAAAACCACCCAAGTCGATTCAAATGACAACGTTGTATGTATTAATAGATCATATTTTTTATCACAATTGAATCATTAATTAACTACAATTTAATAGTAATGTTAATTATTCAATATTAATTTAGAAATTACAATATGAGGTCGCGCTTGCCTAACTAATAACAGACTTGCACACTGCGTAAGGTGCTGCGATCTCTTAATACGGATGGGTATCACCTTGATTAGAAATGCTTAGCCAGTGCTTCGCTCCGCTGTTTTTCTTTTCTTTTCTTTTTTTTTTTTTTTTTTTTTTTGAAAAACTGCTTTGTAAACTGCTTTTGAATTAAAAGTGGCAAATTCAAATTTTGATGCGTGTCCTTTTGATATGAAAATGAATGGGTGGGTACCGGCAAATGAGAGATAAGTTCACTTTGCTGTAAAAGACCTGGAGAGAAATAAGGGGATTTGTATACACCATTTAGGTGGTGAAACCAATGTTTAAAACATTTTTTAACAGTAGATGTAAATCACTTCAAGAAGAAAGAAATTCATGGGTTGGAAAGGGCTTATATTAGAGATTCTGAAAACGAAAAAAAAAGTGGATATAATCCGTTTTGAAAGTAAACTCCTTATTTATGGATTTTGGGCATTTTTTAAGTTAAAAATAATATTGTTTTTCGAAGATTTCTTTGATCAAGTCAAGTCATCTGTTTAAAAGATTAACCCGCTATGCTTAAAACCAGCTTTGAAATTAGTTTGTCAACTTTTGTCAACATAAAAGGTTTTCTCCAGGGAGTAGCTGATATTTCTTCTAAACTAGATTTAAAATATGAGACTGAACAATTTCCTCCCTCCATAAACCCCATTTCTGAAAAAGGTTTCTCCATTCGTCTTAATTTGATCAAGAATGTGTTCAAAGCGGAGACAAATGATGTAGTGTTAAGAGCTCTTGCTCTCGAAACAATAGAATCCTGATACCCCAGAGAGAAATGGTTGAGAATATATACTGACGGCTCTAAAGTGAATGGATGTGTTAATACTGGTGCTGGTGTTTACAGTGAACTTTTTTTCCTTTTACACCCCCATTGGCAACCATAGATCAGCTTTCGATGGCGAGATTGCTGCCATTTGCCAGGCCCTGTCACAGCTCCAGCCACATTTAGACTCTTTATCAAAAGCAGTTGTATTAACGGACTCAAAGGCTGCACTCCAAGCTATCGATACACCTAGCCACTCCCGAACTTTAACCACCGATAATTGTTTGAAGCTCCTTAAACCGGCTTGCCAGAAATAATAAGACAGTTGCTCTTCAGTGGATTCCGGCCCACTGTGGAATCCAAGGTAATGAGATGGCCGATTTTTTGGCCAAAAACGGAGCATCGGTTCTTCAGAGAACCAATCCTAAGCTTCCATTTAGTAACATCAAAAGCTTAATAAAGAAAATATTTAAAGACACTTTTCACGAAGAACTCAAAAATCGCATCAGCAATAAACCATGGTTTGAGCTGATTCTGAATGTCCCTAATTGGCCTAGGATGAAATCTGTCGCCATGTTTCGTTTATAATCTGGCCATGATTGCCTACGAAAACATCTCTGTAGTATCAACGTGGTTCCTGACCCTTTCTGCACTTTGTGTGATCTCCACGAAGTAATGGACATGCCTCATTTGTCCAGATGTCCTGCTCTCCCTCGGACATCCATCTGAGAACGCTATTGGATTGCTCGTTTTCATTTATAGTTTTGTTGTTATCCTTTTGATATTCAACTGTCTTTAAATGTGCCATTGGAAATAAAATTAAAAAAAAATTGTCAACAAAATTATTTTTTATTAATATTATTTTTCACTGATTTTGGCAACAATTTAAAAGCGGATTTCGAGTATTGTTTAGTTTTCTCCTTTGTTTATAATTTATTTTCTTCGTTAAAATCTTTAATGTTGTCGTGAATCTGCCTAAGACAGGCAAAAAAAGAACAAGAGCGTGGCTTGATAGAAAATAAGCGGGTCAAGGAACAGTTCAGAATGTAAAAAAAAGGGGGAAAAAGTTACTTCTATCGTGTGTATTTAAAAAACACGGTTTTTTTTTCTTTAAATTTATTTATTATTTTATTATATGTTAGGTCAAATTTTGGAGACCCTATGAAGGTTCTATCCACTTCGCTTTTAAGCGTTTATTAAATTGATGAGCAGCCGATGACATCATGGTATTAAGAATAATCAAAAATTGCTTCAATTTCTTTGACTCTTTTTAAGTAGAATCAAAGAGCCATCACATGGCATAGGTTTTCAGGCAAAAAAAAAAAATTCTTTCAGTTTTTCTCTCCTGTGCTATTTGTCGCTAACTAACACAAAACTAAATTGAAGCATTTGCGTACTCGTATTAATATGCTAAAGAAGATGTTTTATTTTCACTTTTTATTTTATTTTCCTTTTCGATTTTGCTAAAATATCTGCTAAAGAAAGGTTTGACCCCCATCAGTTTTTAGTCCCCAGAAGAGGTTTGACTCGGGCCAAACCTCCTCATTTAGCTTAATTTGATGATAAAACAATTTTTCGTTTGTTTACACGCTATACCTCCTACTACGGGGTGCCAAAAAATAACAATCGAGAACAAGCATTTGCGTTTCATGCACTTCAAGTAAATAATTTTAATGAGCTTATCTAAGGCATTCTAGAAGGCTCCGAACAGAACAATGGAAGATGACCTCACGCAATGAGCACACTAATTATCATTTGCATCTTTCCCCATTTCTCCTTTTCTAAGGAGAAATCAACTTGCTTTGTCCTGTATTGCATATTTTGCTCTATATTAGGGGTGTCCCCTTAGGAGGATCATGGCGCACACTGCGACATAGAAATTTTTAGAGGGGTTGTTTTAAGTGTTTTTTTTTCTCTTTTTTGGGAGGGGGAGAGGGGAGTCTCTCTCTTGGGGCAAGGGTGGATCCAGCTTCTGATTTTTGAAAGGGTCATTTTCGTAGAGGGGGGATAATCAGTGTCATTTTTGAACGGAAATGGGGGTTAGGGATAAAAACTTAGTTTGAAAAAAGAACTTCACCAAACATGAAAATATTTAAAATCGAATTTGGAAAATTTCTTATGATTTTTTTTAATATTTCGAGGGACGTGATTTCGTTGACTATCGACCCACCAGACTCGATGTCTGTGCTCACAGGATGATGCCATTTCATTAGAACATTTTCTCATGAATGTAAAATTTTGAAAGTTAACCTCCCTTCTCTTTCGCCTGAGCACCTCCTCCACCAATTTTCACGCCACGCTGCCACTGCCCCTAGCATCCTTTCAGAGCAGAATACTTGTTGCAATTTCGAAGTTAACTTGTAAAAAATTTGGATGTTACATGTCTCTGGTATCTTCTTTGTACGATCAGTAATCTTCTTATTGTGGAATAAAAAGTGGATTGAAAATCATAAATAGTTCAAAATAGTTTTCAGTTGTTAAATTCAATAAATCACAGTTTAATGGGAGAATTAGACATTTTTCTTCGTGGTAGAGAAGAAAAATCCCGAACGGTAACATTAAATATGTAACGCAATTTATTTTAACAAACACATTCACAGTATTTTCTGAACCGCGTTTAAGTCGAAAGAGCAGTCCATCAAGTACACCAAACTCACCGGGTCCCGCATTTAAAAATAATACAAATCTAAAAAAAAGAGAAAGTTTGGACAGCTCTGAAAATGGCGCGAGCAAGAATTTAAGTTAGTTCACAAAGAAAATAAAGCGCGGTTTACAACGCCAGCTTTCAGACAAGAGGTCAAGCGGAAGTTTTTTTAAGCTCTCTTTTATAATACATTTTTTTTCTTTAGATGAACGCCGCTGTAATACGGATTCATCGAGCTATGCTTGCTTATGGCGAGATGTATGTGACCAACAATAGTATGAAGAGTTTCTTTTTCTTTCAAAGCACGTACTGCAGTTGCAAAATGTTATAACAGAATTCCACTGAGAACAAAGGAACCTGGTGTTTAACTCCACAAATTGTTCGCTCGTATGGTACGATGATTCATGGCTTATTGGCTCTGCTTACAGCGGGATATAGGTGACATCTAAATCCTGCCATTGTGTTATTGATACTTTTTTCTCTGGATTAACGTCTTGGTTGATTTTAAGCGTTGACGGGCTTTTGAGGTGAGATATTGAACAAAGAGATTGTCGAAAACTTTGTAACGGAAATTATTTTAAATAATTACTTGAAATGTATTTTTTCCCTAATTTACAGCTCTGTATTTGGTTGATTAGTATTTTTCTCTATGGACTAACTTCTTGTTTGTTTTCAAGCTACAGACGGGCTTTTAAGCGTGATTGTTGAAAAGGGATTATCGAAAATTTTGTAACGAAAGTTCATGATCATCATAAAAAATAAAAGTCCTGTATTAAGTAGGCTAATAAAAATTTTAAAAAAGCTACTAAATTTAAAATGTCTATTGATCATGGCTAAATAAATGTTTGAATATTCATGTCTGGTAAAAGTAATTTTAAATATTAGTTTATAGAAATTGAAATTCATTTTAAATATTATTCTTGAAAGAAGTATGAAAATGGAGAAAAATGAATTATCAGTCACAGAAATATTAAGGCTATTAATTAATTCTGAAAGGGACGAACTTATTAATTTAAAAAGAGCGAAAGAAACGGTGAAGTGGTACTGCAATTGAAACGGTATTGTAATTAATCGACTGCTGATTAATCAGTAATCTGTCGATTATATTTATCTTCAGTAATTTAATGTGTATAATCAGCCAATTTGCCAAATTTGAAGTTTAATATTTGTAACAGTCTGAAATAATTAATGTCTTCTGTCGTCAGGAGTGCAAAGGAGCGGCAACCAGCCTGGAAAAGTCAGAAATACGACGCAGAATAGAATAAATATTACGTATCTGCAGTCTCTTTTCTGCAATGCATACTGCCCAACGTTCAAAAGTGTCTTTTAAACCATCATAAATAAAAAACAAATTTTAAAAATTCACGCTGGTGTTGAAGCAGGGCTGCGAATTTCGGAGGAGAAACGCAGGGCCGTCGAAAGTCGATGCGAGCTCCTTGTTATTGTGGGATTCCGCCCTCCCCTAAAACTTATAAAATTTTTGCTACTTAAACTAGCTGGGCTCTCTCAAGGATCGTGGGCCTAGTTTCCGGCTAGGCCGACATGGCCTCTTATCGACCCTGGAAAAATGACCGACTCGTGACTCCGGGAATTTTACATCCTTAGTACTAAGGCCCGAAATTGTTCTGCTTAAGCACATCACAGCAGGTAAGAAAGGTTCGATGTTATTTAAGCTAAGTCGCTCTGGCTTTGGAGGGAAACAGGTAGCTAAAGTGCGTCGAAAGCCAAGCATCATTGAGTCATTTTATGTCAAGTGACCTTGTCGTGTCCACTCTATCATCTCCGATTTGAACGAAATTTTATAGTGGTGTAGACATGCCTCTGAAATTAACCTTTAAAAATTTTCAGCTTCTAAGAACCAAATTTTAAAGATTTAGTATTAATAAAAATTTTTTTAAAAAAGGTCTCCAAAATGGCGGATCAGCTTCGTCAAACCAGTTGACATGTTTAGGCAAGCCCCCCATTGGAGACCATTTTGGAGCCCACTTTTTTCTTTCTTTTTGAGACATCCTAAAACCTAGACCCTCACTAGTTGTGTCTTGGAAGCTGAAACTTTGCATAGGTTAGTTTCAAATGCATGTCTGCACTTCTTTTAAACGTCAACTAAATCGGAGATGGTTAGATGGGAACCACCAGGTCACGTGAATGAATCTATGTTATTTAGTTTATTGCAGCAATTTTACGCACCCTTCATGCCAAAGCCAGAGTGACTCAGCTTAAATAATAGCGAACCTTTCTTATCTAACTATGACGTGTTTACGCAAAAAAAATTTAGGCCTTTATACTATGACGTAGGTCTGGCACTCATAGACTCTTGGACTATATAGTTCACCTCCACCTCATGATTGTTGGCATTTGTCTTCGGAATAATCTACTCCAAAACCGATTGAAAACAAGAGAAATCAGGTTGTTAAAATTAAGCGTTGACGGAGCAAGTTTTCTCTCGTAAAGCAGCGTTGTTTGTCTGTTTACCACTTTTCCAATTGGCATGCACGTAAAAACATTTGTCGTTTTACAGAGTGGAAACTACAGTGAGGCTGATTGCAGAGTGCAATTTCATGTTATGTTCCAAACTTTCTTCCTTGATGCGTACAATTACATCTCCCTCATTTTGTAAAACCTCTTTTTGAAACCTATGTATGTATAATTTTCTCATTTCATTATTTTCGGTAATGAATACTCATCAGTTCAATGCCCACACTACTTACTTAGTTTAACTTCTGATACCTTTAGAAATGACTATAAGCTTTTTAAAACCTAATGCAGTACGTGTTTAAAAACTTACCTTAGTGATTTGTGAAAAAACTCGGCTTGTGTGCGTGAGTAAAGCAGTAAATAATCATCATTCAAGTGCTTCTTCCAAAAAAGTAGTAAAATGTTCTAATAAAACGAATACAATAGAAGATATGGAGAAAAGCAAAAAGTAAAAATCATGAGAGATTTTATTCAATTTATTAATTTTTTTTTTAAGATAGTGAATGCCATTTACAATTTTCATTTACATTGGCCTTCTTCCGTTATTTTGTTCCCTTTTACGTGAAATTAAGTGCCGATTTAACTGAGCTATTAGATGATCATGCATGAATATTCATCTATCTAAAACATTGTTGAATTAATTTTTAAATAAAATACGCATTACGAAGATAAGAGTAAAGAACTGGTGGAATAACTTAAGCCTACTTGCACGCAGCTTTTAAAAAAAAAAAAAAAAAAACTTTTCGCAAATTCAACCATTTGAAACATTGTTAAATTGAGGAGTCGGTTAGCGCTATCTTACGAAAGTAAAACTCCAACGTAAGGTTAATGACCTATCGCATTCACTTGACGTGTAATTCAGTCGTATATAATAAACCAGCGATTCTCACCCGTGGTCCAGCAGACTGTTACTGGTCCGCGGAAAAAATTGACCGGTCCTCAGAGATTTTTACTCGTTCAAGGTAAAAAAAAAAAAACCTTACTGAAAAAAAAACCTAGAAAGAAAGAAAACACTATAATTATTAAAGTATTACCTCTACGACATCTTTTACGTGCATTTTTTTAAATCAATTTTCGTACTTTTCTATGGTTTTTCAGAAATGTTTATTGCTTATGTATACTTATTACAACAACTACTTATCTTATTCTCAAAATTTAAAAATTTTTGTTAGTTCTTTAACACCAAGTAAAGTTTTATTTATATATTTATTAATCCATTTGTTTTTGTTATTATGTTGTAAAAAAGAAAAAAAAGGGAAGGGGGAGGACAAAAACAAAAAACCAAAAAAAAAAAAGACTTCAGCCGTGAGCGGAATTTTTTTCACAAATATTTAATGGTCTTCGAGTAGGCAGTTTTTCTTGCATAAGAAAAAAAAACTGATAAAAAAAAACAACCTCACCGGTTTGCTAAAAAAAAATAAATTAAATTAAAAATTAAAAAATATATATATTAGATGTTTTTTAACGGTTCTCAAATGCAAGTATTTTTTTTTTTTTTTTTGAAAAAGAAAATGAAAAAAAGAAGGAAAACATTATTGAACCACAATTTGTTTTCAAACGCTGTTGCCGGTCCGCAAGTCAAAAAAGGTAAAAAAAACGCTGCATCTGAAGACTCAAGTTGATTAACGAAAATGATTCAAGAAAATAATAAAGCAAACGTTTCGCGGAGAACGGCGTTCTCCTTCTACTACACGCTGGTAGGAAGTAATGGCAAAAAGTAAAACATAAATAAAAAAAATAACGGTTTTCTCTTTGAATATAATGCACCGAAACTAGTGGTAGTTGTAAATTCACAATTTTTATCTATATTAGTGTTTCTTATTGTTTCAAACAGTTTTTGCATGACGCTAGGTGACGAAACATTGCACTTTAACTGATCATACAAGAATGAATAATATTCATTACTGAAACATTGAAGAATTAAAGAATTGATTCTTAAATCAAACAAACATAAAGAAAATAAGAGTAGAAAATTTGCGAAATGACTTCAGTGCAGAAAAAAAAGAAAAGAAAAACACTTTTCGCAATTTCAACTGTTAGACATATTGTTGGACCGAGAAATCGGTTATCTCTTTTACTCGGCTAGCAAAAGTAAAATTCTAACATGAGATTAATGATCCATCTCATTCACTTAAAATGTGAAATAGCCGTACACATTAAACGAAACCGCGCCATTAGTTAGGAGACAACATTCCTACTAAAGAACAACTTCTCTCAAAAATCAGTTTGACAGAAAAAAAAATCGCTTTGGAAAGAAAAAAGTCGACGCTTTGCTCCATTATTCCGCTCAATCAACGACGTAATCGGGACTGACTGCAGGCGATTTTTTATCTCGTGGCACGTCTTCTGCGCCGTTAGCAGTTGCTGATGGCAACGACGAAATGAGCCCCGGACACAAGTTTCTTTCGAACTCTGGGAACATGATTTTGATCTTACTTTGTCACCCTCCTGTTCAATCAAGAGGCACAGACCTATATTTTGAGGCTCACAGGCGAAACACTGAACGTGTGCTCTATGTGTAAAGAATATTTTTAGAGTCGTTTACATAGTTCCGATAGAAAAATGTGTTCTTTTGAACTGAGCAACACTCTTCTTCCTATTTCCTTAAAAGTATCAGTTAAAATCGAAACTGTCATTTTTGTTTGCTTTGAGCCCGGAAACCTGAATTTCAACGCTATTTCAACATTGCTACTTTCGAATATTCGATAGTGATGTTTAGAAAGCTAAAAACAAAGTCATTAGTTAAAAAGTTACAATATGGAAATTTAAAAAAAAGTGAAATGATAATCACAGGAAGCAATACTTTAGCAAAAATTGGCAATAATATTTGAACATCAGAAAAATTCACTCTGTTCCTTGAGGAATCAGGAAACATTCTGATAATGTTGTTGCAACAGCAAAATGAACTTGATAAAAAAAATGTTGTAATGAACCCAAGTGAATCGATTCTTTCAGTTAGGCTTGCCAGATTTCTGAAATGTTCAACCGGGACTCCAGAATACTTCCCCCTTACCCCCGTCGCAAGTATTTAAAAGGGAACACACCCCTGGCTGATTTTTAGCGAGTTTTCGAGTGTTTCATTCTTAATGCTAAGAATAAATGGTAACGAGTTATGAGCCTCAACCAGGGGTAGCAATAAATGGCACAAGCAGATAAATTCAAACATTTTATTTCCTACATGTTTAAATATTTCTTCTTACTTTTGTAAGAAGAGTAATTTGAATGAGAAATAAAATTTTGAACATTTTTACATGTATTTTTTATTCGCTAAGACTTTTTTTAGAAAGTCTTTTTTTGGTTTTTATCTTGTAAAAATCCTCACAAGCAGATCGTATAGTAATTTTACAAGTCTATGTTTCAAATGAAAGTAATTATCCTAAATAATCCTCCTATCCTAATATCCTCCACAGTTTATTATTTTTGGACATTTTTGATCATCTGTAATCAAATTTATCTTTTCCGGGACGTGAAGTAAACTGACCGGGACACCGGGATTTTGGCTGAAAACCGGGACTGACCCGGTCAAACCGGGACGTCTGACAAGCCTATTTCAGTGAGCATAAGTCCTAAGGAAATCCATTGGAATTACGCCCTTTCTGAAATAATCGATTCAAGTAAGATATAGAGGGCTGTACTTAGTACGTAATTATTAAAATTATTCTCTACAAATGAGTAAAGACCATTATTTTAGTTATATCTTTATTTATTTTGAATATGAATCAAGAACTACGAGTATTAAAAGTTCTTGCTCAGAAAAAAATTTATCAGCTGCATTTCAATTATAAAATGCATTCTATACAGTTTTAGTTGGATCCACTATGAAACACCATTGTATTTTGATTATATATTTTCACGGTAGTCCATAACCCCAGGAAAAATTTATAAAATTTACGCAGAAAAATTATTTTAGTTTCTATTTTAACTTCTTTTTCACGACGAAAATTTAATTATTTCAATGACGGAGGTATTTTTGGCACAAACAAGAAATTTTATCAAGACTGTGTTCAAAATATTACATTTTATAAAATAAACAAATTCTAAAACAACAATTAATTCACTTGTAATTATGCAACCAAAATTTGTTTCGATACATTTATTGATTTTTACTCATGAATGGAATGGGTTTTTTTTCTTGTTTAGAGTTAAAGCATGTGAATAGAGCAAATGTTGTTTTAAAAACATCGATCAAAAAATTACTGATAGATTTTGAAAGAAGTCATAAATTAATTGTGTCACACAAATGGAATTACTATCCACTTCTTCATTCATTCATGACCGATTAAAAATCATTAACCCCAGAACTACAAGGCCGAAACACATAACATGAATATTTTACAAATGCAAAAAAATAAAAATTATTATAATAAATAACTAACTAAAACCTGATCTACTATACGAAAAAACATCTGCGAGAATCTCATTTATACTTCATTTCAAATCCTACTTTTCTTTTGTTATGCTTTTTGGATGATTTTTTTTTTTTTTTTTTTTTTTGTGAAAATTATTTTTTAGAACGATTATCTGCTTTTAAAATAAAGTTTACTGATATTTAAAAAAATGGCAATGAAACAAATCTAATATATAAAAATCTCCTGTCACGGTGTTAGTGTTTGATCTCCTCCAAAACCGCTCGACCGATTTTTATAAAAAATTTTATGTGTATTTGCTAGGTATGAGAATAGGACATGAAGTATATTTCATGTCGCTAAGTAATCAGGGTGTCTCTGCCCAGATTTTTTTTTCGGGGTTCTCCACAAATTATCGGAAACTCTCAATGGTTTAAAATTTTGTTTATTGCCATTTGCAACAAATAAAATGTTTGAAATTAATTTAAGCAATTCTTTCACTTCAGTTACGCTGCTTGATTCTTCTGCGGAAATATTTTGATTATAGGGGGATTCGCGATTAAAAATGGAAACGGGGGTAGGCAAGTGAAATTTTGAGAATATAGGCACTTTTGACGCCAAATAAAAGGAATACAAAAAAAAATAGGTTAAAAAATCTTTCCTATTAAACTCTCATGTCACGATGCTTGTGTTTGAACTCCTTCGAAGTGGCTCGACCGATTTTTATGAAATTTTTTATGTGTATTTGGCAGGTATAAAAATAGGTTGTAAAGTATATAGGGTAAGAGCTCCAGTAGTCGGCCATTTAAGACAGCGATTGCTGTTTTTTGTTAACCTATAAATTTCAGCAATCAATACAACAACAAAAACATTGTAAGGCTATACCTTTTTGATAATAATTCACTAATTTGTTTGAGAAATAAAAACATTTTTATTTTAAAACTAGCCTATTGTTAACACGAGAAAATGCTCCAGTAGTCGGTCATAGAGATCCAGTTCTCGGCCATGTATGAGCCTAATAGTCGGCCGTTTCATTTTCATTACTCTTATGGGGTATGAGTGAATAAATTTAAACAAAATTTAATGCGAAACTTACAGTACAGCATTGTACTTAACAAAATTAATTATAACAATAACTACGAAAGAATTCTGCATTCTTGATGTCTTCGTGACATCCACCTTTGTATTGTTTTTCAATTTGCAGTCAGTTTGAATATACATCACATGCAATAATTTTTTCATTATTTATCTTCTATACATATCACTTACTAAATCATATACTGCGTATCTTATACTACGAAAATAAAAATTAAAGAATGGAAAAGACACAGATTTTTTGAAGAAGGAATTTTGAAAACGTGAAAACTTAGATTCTCCCTCCTCCCCCTCGCTCCTGGCGCAAAAGTTTTAACTGTGTATATGCTAAGATACAGACTGAATAAAAGAGTTGATAGAATTCTCGATAACGAGTGAAGTAATGATCAATATGATTGGCACTTGATTGGTCCATGTTCATTAGAGTGAATATTGAACATACAGTACATAAAATTAAAATTGTAGTTTAGGAAACAATTTCACCTTAAAACAAAGCAAGTAAAAATCTGCTCAAAAAGCACTTAATAGACTGGCGATCGTAGGCACATTTAAAACAAAATTTATCGTTAAAAAAATTCCTTTATTGTGAACGAACTGCAGTAAGACGAATTATGTTGGCAGGCCCGTATTTTCTGGTTTCTGGGGGGAGGGGCAAAGGTTATAAACTCATTGCATTTTATAGGAAAAAAACATCAAAATACAAGCAAAAATTCATTTAAACTATGCTTTGAAAATACAGAGGGTCAACTTCCTCCCATCCCTTATTGCTCAAATGACGGTCCCGTATGTTGGTAAATTGAAATTGAGAAATGGGGGATGTCATGAAGGTTGTCTTACAGCTTTCTTACAGATTTTTGCAGAATATTAGTAAACAATAAATAAACTAAAATGGAGTGGTTAGCAATGCAGCTTTGAAACCATGTTATTTTAAAACAAATTCACAAATTCGGCATACTTTTAAACAAGAAGTAGATTTTGATTTCCTTGTAAAGAAAACCCAATGAATCAAATATTTGGTTAGAAGCAGTAATAGGAAGTGGTACCCACATTTGGAATGATTAGTTTGAATAGAATACAAGTTTCTTGAACTTTTAGTGACGTAAATAGTTTAGCAAAATGAGCAATAAAAAGAATAACCATAGGTTTAAAGCTCATTGTAACGATTTGAGCTAACGTAACTATTGAAGTATTGCTTCTTAATTCTTTACAATGGGAATGTTTATTTATTGCCGATTAAATACCAATTTTAGACAGATCATTATATCTATCACTTTCATCAACGCATCATAATTTGTTTAAAAAAAAAAAAACAAAGAAAAAAACGATAAATTACCATTTGGTAATGACAAGTTAAGTATTAGAGCTTATGCTCTAAACGCAACGACGGACTGAATTTACAATCTGTTTTCAACCCTCTTTCCAGAAGTCATCACTAAAATCAACATTAGAAGCAGTAAAATGATGAAACGACTCTATTTATCAAAAACAAGTTAAGGCACATCATTTAAACATTTTCTTTTGAAGAAATAACGTTAGAAAAGGAATTTTTACTCAAAGCAGCTAAGTTGCCACTGCGTCAATACTTTATTTTAATTACTATTTGATGAACTTTAGAAAATCCATATTAAGTACGTAATCGACTACTGCGTACATCAACCAAACAGTATAGAACCAATGGTCAATCTGCCATGGCCGACTACTGGAAATGCATAAAAATTCAGTAACCAGTGGTCGGCCACCCCTCTAAAAATAATTGAGTCTAAGAAGGAGTTTATTTTTTAATTGAAACATTATGTTATACAATCCATAAAAACATAAGTAAAAGCAAATTTACAGTAGAACGAATAAAGGAAAAGTACTTAACATTTAAAGACGATGTGTCTTCTTAACAAAAAAATAAGCAGAATCGCAAACTAGGATGATGTGCACACCATTTAAAATAAAATGACTCATTACTACTTAATGAAAAGTAATTACAACTTCACTGTTGCTGGATGATAAGTGGGGACAATTAATGGAATGTGGGAATGTATCATATTCGATTTTGAGTTATATATATTCTATTTATAAGCAATTTTATGTGCAATTTTAATTTCCTTGTGGAAGACTACTGGAGACTGGCCGACTACTGGAGCACTTACTCTATCATACCGATAGGTAATTAGTGTGTCCCCATCTAGATTTTTTTTTTTTGCCTACTAAATGTCAAATGACGCGGCCCTCGGGCAAAATATTGGAATCGGAAAAGGCTCTCAAAGATTTCAATTTTTGATTTGTTGCCATCTGCTATTTGTTAATAAATAAAATATTTGAATAATTTAGGCGAGGTTTTGCGATGATTTTCAATTTTACTCTTTGATTCTTTTACAGGGGTATTTTGATAATTTTGAAATTTGCGTTTAAAAAATAGAAGGGTAAAAGTTTGGGGTTATAAGTATTTTTTTTAATTAAAAAAAAAAACAAGATAGTGACATCCCGATTACTCGTTTGACAGTTTCAGCGGGACAAAGTGCTTTTTTTTGGGGGGGGGGGGAGGGGGGATGCACCATGTGAAACTAGCTAAACATTTCCCATTTTGCCAATCCATGCCGAAATACGATCTTGCATTGGCCGTTGCATCATTTGGCATTTTAGTAACTTTACTATATGGAAGTAGAACAGCTCATTCAGCATGCAAGCTGCCATTGAATATTCAAAATAACCCAGGCGCAGTATGCATCAAAAGATAACAATTGTTCATGGTTACGGTACCGAAACAATGCAAAATTATTACCTGTAATGAATGCACTATGGCACACAAACATTCTATGGGGGCGTGAACAGAATACTGAAAGATTTAAAAAACAGCGAAAAGCTATTCGGCGGCACTTTGTTACTCTCTTCAAGTAATTTCAGACAAACATTTCCGTCATTCTACGTTCAAAAGTCGCTGATGAGATTCACGTTTACTCAAGTAAACGTTAATCACCACTGTATCGTAACGTTGAAAAGGTCCAACTAAAAACAAGTACGTCCAAATGCTACAAGATTCATTTGCTGGCAAATTCTCAGACTCATTGTTAGATATTGACGATGGAAAATTTGCTATCTTTGAAAATACTAAATGCATAAAATTGCCCACTAATTTCTGGACCATCGTTGATTTGAAACAATGTTCTCATCAACAGCATGTTTCCCGATGTACGCACACAATACATACATCATGCGTGGCTGGCAGAAAGAGCCTTTGGGCAGCAAAAAATGTGTAGGTTGACAATTAAAAATTCAAGATAACGACCTGGCATCATACAAATCGATCGATACCGTTTGCGAGGCTGACGAAGCTGAAAATAATCCAACAGAGTTTTTGAATCCTAGAAATAACACTGTGCAGCAAAAGCAGAAACCTCTTCAAATTGCTTCTGACATTTCGTCGACTGATTTTTATGTAAAATGATTCCCTGAATCCGAATATGACCTCCATTTTCCTACCATACATACCTTTTTTTAAGTCCCCCCCCCCCAAGTTTTTTCAATTTTCCTTAGTTTCAGAGCAATTATTATTATTATTATTATTATTGGAGGTTAAAAGAGCTTTATATTAACTGCTAACATAGTTTTGGCGGGTAAGAGAGGTTCAAAGTTCAAGATCTGGACACTGAAAGCAAAAGGGGGGCTTGAGGAGTATACCCCACCAAAATATTAGAAAAATCGCGAAAAACGATCTTTTTATTCTGCTCTTTTAAAAAAGATGCTTGTAAAAAAATGTCGGTGCAGAATGAGAGTATAAGACTTGATTCTATGATTCCCATGTCAAAAAAAAAAAAAAAAAAAAAAAAAATTCGCGATGTAAAAAAAATTAAAAAAAAAGAAAAAAAAAATCATGTGAATGTCGCACGTTGCATACGAGCTGAATCGCAGGTCTTCATTCAAAAAGACATTCTTCTGGCTGATTCTTGTGTGAAACGACCCCTTGTTTCCAAATATGATTACCTTTCTCTCTAATCACGCCCCCTTTTTAGAACCCCCTCCCTCCTTTGATTCAGAGCCTTTTTTTAAATTTGGTGGGGAAAAAGAGAATTACAATAAATATAAACATTATTCTGAATGACTAGAGATGTGCAAAGCTCAAAATCTTGTGCATATGTGGTAAAAAGGAAAACTTGAGGGGATATCTCCCCCCCCCCCCCCAAACACACTGAGCAGCAAAAAAAAACTCTCAAATGCTTCTGAGGCTATTCCGGCAGATTCTCCTGCAAATTGACCCCTGAATCCGAATACAATTTCCGTTTTCCCCCTACACGCACCAATTTTTGTAGAAAAGCTCCTCCGCTCTTTTTTTTAAATAATATTCTTAAATTTTAGATGTTATTTTCCTTTTGGGGGAGAAAGGAGATTATATTAAGTCATTGTTCAATGTTCAAAATCATGAACACTGATAACAAAAAGGAAGATTTGGGAAGATTATTTTTTTTTGGGGGGGGGGGGAATATACACCCACTATTATAAAGGGGGGCTTGATGGGGGAAGATGGTCGTATTTAGAAACAAGGGGTCATTTTCCATAAGAATCAGCCAAAAGAATGTCTTTTTGAATGAAGACATGCGATTCAACTCGTATACAACGTGCGACATTCACAAGATAATTTTTTTTTTTAATTTTTTTTACATCGCGAAAAACTTTTTTGACATGGTAGTCATTGAATCAAAGCTTATACTCTCTTTCTGCACCGAAATTTTTTTATAAACATCTTTTTGAAAAAAGCAGAATAAAAAGATCGTTTTTCGTGATTTTTCTAATATTTTGGGGGGCATACCCCCCAAGTCCCCCCATTTGCTATAGGTGTCCCTAATCTTGAACTTTGAACCTCTCTTGCCTGCCAAAACTATGTTAGCAGTTAATATAAGGCTCCTTTGACCTCCAAAAAAAAAATTAATAATAATAATTACTCTGAAACTAAGGAAAATTGAAAAAAAAAAAACTTGGGGCATCTCTAAAAAATATTGGTACGTAAAGGAGGGGGGGGGGACGGAGGTCATATTCGGAATAAGAATCCGCCGACAAAATGTCAGAAGCATTTTGAAGTTTTTTTTTTTTTTTTTTTTGACGCACAGTGTAATTTATGTGGCAGAACAAGGTCTGCCGGGTCAGTTCGTGTAAATATATTTTTGTGCTCAGAAATTTTGATGGATTAGATGGCGTAATTTATAGGTCATTTGCATGGCAAGCTGAGTGGTCAAGCAAGTAGTTACCAGGGGTAAACTTAACCATCTTTATTAACATACATTTATTTCAACTATTTACAGAAATTTAAGAATTAACTGTTGGGTCTTGAGTTAGATTTCTAGAGAGTCAGAAATAATGTCTGTCTTTTTTTTTTCTTTTTTTTTCAGTTATAGCGTTCGCCGTGCCCCATCTCAGCAGAATTCCTTTTCCTAACTTCAGACAAACAAACGCGTAACGCTCTTAAATTGCTGTATCCAGTTGGCAAAAAGTAACCATTACATTGAAAATGGCTACCAAAATATCAAATCCTAAATTGAAATAAGGCAAATTATTATATGTTTATGTTTTTAAACATTCTGTAATAAAGTCTGAATTCCTTAAATCAATATTCATTTAAGACCTGCTTTTAGTGTCTAGTGGACGTTAGTTTTAATAGTAAGTTATCGCTCCCCTAAGCCAGGGCTAAGGCAGAACTACATGCAATATACCTGATAGGGCTCGACCGATGGCATTTTTTGGCCGATGGGCCGATGCCGATTGTTGGCCGATTGTTCAAAGATGGCCGATGGCCGATTGTTTTCCTCCAAATGGCCGATTGCCGATGGCCGATGGCCGATGCCGTTGGCCGATGGCAAAAAAAAAAAAAATCAAACAGAAATAAATTGATAAGATTGTCAGGGATTTAAAGGATGATTGATTCATTTCACTTTACTTACTTTCTACGAATAAGAAATTTTAATCACAAAAAAAATCAGATTTCGACCTAAATTTCTATTTTACGATTACCCAATTTAAACTTCACAAGTTTTACCGGCACATCTGTATATGCATATGTACCTAAGAACATGTAGATGACCGAAATATCCATTTTGAACGCCTCCTCAGTTAATTATCGCAAATTCTCTTGTGATGTCTTCATGCGCGTAAACTTGCATCACTCAAAAACGTTATGAAATAGTAAGTTGAAAACTCATACGTACGTAGTATGATTTAAAAGTTCGAGGACAAGTTGTATAAAACCTTATCCTAATAGTTCACATTACTGAAGTACATCTATCTACAAAATAGTCACCTTGAACGACTATGCACCAGGCCAATGTTCGTATAGCCTTAGAAGCACTCCTGGAAGACATTTTTTCGCAACCTCCTGTAAGCACCTCCTTGTCTGTCATGTTGAGGAAGCAAGGTTCGATTTGTCAATACTCTGATATGACAAAGAAATAACATAACGTTTCGTCGGACTTAGCTCCGTGTGACTTTTACCTGTTCCCAGCAAAAAAAAAAAACATTTGCATGGACACCGCTTTCTTCCTTCAGGAGAAGATAAAGCTGCATCATAGAAGGTAGCGAAAAATGGCTTCCAGACGTTAGTGTTTCCAAACGTTATGTGAACACTGGCAGAAGTACATAGTCCCTCAAAGTGACCTTTTGAAGGTGGATGTGCTTCGGTAATGCGAACTATTCTGGGTAAAGTTTTATACAGCTTGTCCCCGAACTTTTGGGTCGTACTGCGTTCAATCTGTATAGGGTGTAGTTATGCTTCTCCTTTTTTGACTGTTGTATGATGAAAGAGAAAGAACAACAGCCAAAAAAAAAAAGAAAGAAAGAAAAGGAAGAAAAACAAAGAGACTGTTTAATAACCAATTGATTTTTTTTTTAAATTGAACATATAACTAAGATTTCAGTAATATTGTAATAATGCATGGATTTAGGTACACTAAACATAGTTAAAAAATCTTAAACTATGTTGTTCAATCATTCAAAAAAAAACATTAAGAATAAAACTATGAAACCGTCCACAAATTATGCAATTAAAGTGGAAAGATTGCACGTAGACATTTTGAGTCATCAAATTAAACAAAAAAGGTAACAGATAAATTGCAATATTAAATCATAATAGGAATATTTTTTATACTTATTTAAAATTTATGAATAGAAAAGTTCCCAATTTTCCTAAAAGCTATAACAGTGACATAAGTTTTGCTGAAAAAGGAAATAGTTATTAAAAGAGTGAAGTTCTTAAAACGCAGCTACAACAAACAAACTCAATATTTACATCAAGTTAATAACTGAACACATATACTACTTGATCTGATGTTAGCACACATAATATTGAACCATTTGATTGTTTGATCTTTTATGAAGCTTTACAAACAAGTTCAAATTATTATTATTTTTTTAAATTTAACAATAATTTTCTGAAATTAAAAAAATTGCATAATAGAAAATCCTTGAAACTTTTCTATAAAAACGAAAAAACCTTATTCATTGATTTTATATAAATACATCAAAATCGTATAACTTACAACAGAAAAAAAATCGATCGCTATTAATAATGCAAAAAAGATGGCGCATTACGAAATATAGATGAAACAAATATGAGAAATACGCAAAATTACATTTCTTGACCAAAATAAATAATCGCTTTTTTTTAGTACAGATCCGCGACCACCAACGCCTCGGAAGAATTTCTGAATCTACTTCAACACTTCTGAAAAAAAATTCAAAAATCTCTTTGATTTCCGAATTATGTCACCATTCAAAACGTCTTTAATCAATTTCTTACGTAAATGCTCTAAATTCTTTCTAAACAATAGATAAAGTTTGAAAGAAAAAATCTCTAATTTTATGAATGGTGTTAGTTTTAAACAACTCAGAAGTATAACTAGAGTTTAATTTTAGAAATTGAGGGAGTGGGAGGAAAGGCATGCAAGTGTTCTCGGAAGTTCAAGAAATAGTCGTAAAAAATAGAGTTCAAAATCATTACAAACATTGAGCAGAAAAAAACCTTTCAAAACTTGCACCCGAGTTTGTTTTGACGTGCAGTGGCGGATTTAAAATATAGCAAATGTTACAATTGCGCGAGAGGCCGTAGGAGTTACAAAAATGCTTATGATAAATGTTTTACAACTTCTGTGATAGAGAAATAGGGCCCCAAACTTGTAACTCCGCCGAAGCGATACAGAAAAGACTGCATTACTGTGATTCATATTACAAATATCGAAAAATTAAAAATTACCGTCGGTTCAACGGGAATGTAACAAAATGACACAAAAACCGGTTGCGCCATCTCATATTTGTTTGCATGGTCTCCAATTTGGCAATATATCACCAAATGATCGTCAATATGAGACGCTATATTAGTTTTGCATTGAAATAAGTAATTAATAGCCAAAAAAATGAGTAAACAGGCTTTTCAGAACACCCGATTGAAAACAAAAAGGGAAGTGCACAACTGGAACGTACGCACACCCCACATGCAAAACTTGATCCTTCTACAACTTACCATTTTTGAGTTATTACTTATGAGAGATACATACGTACATCCAGCTGCTAGAAACAACGCAATAATTAACTTGTTTGGTACCTGAATGCAGTATTAAAAACTCATTCAGGGTTGACTAAAATAGAAATTCATACTGAAACTTAAGTAAACAATTTTATATGAAAACAATAACTCCCTTTACTTTGTATTAAAAAATAAAACAGCAAAGCTCCTTTATTTTCAAAAACATCGGCCAATTCCATCGGCGTTTCGATGTTTTTTAAGGCCGATGGGCCGATGTTTCCTGCAAGTTAGCATCGGCCGCCGATGCCGATGCCGATGGCTAAATTGTTGAACCATCGGCGCCGATGCATCGGCCAGGCCGATGCATCGGTCGAGTCCTAATACCTGACACGGTTATCACATTCTGAAACTGTAGTTTCATTCTTATTAAAACTCCTCCGTCAGGAATAGTTAATAACCGAGCTGAAGACAGATGTCATCTTATTGAAGTTGAGAGTGCCAACAAACTGGTAGATAAAGTGAATTTATCTCACCAGCGCGTGTCCACAGCATGGTGCTGTTCGACTCGTGAATTGAAGGCAAAACTTGGGCATTTAGCAGTAAATTACCACCCCTAAGTCAGGGCTAAGACAGAACTACATGCAATACACCAGACAACCCGGTTATCACATTCTGAAACTGCAGTTTCGTTCTTATTAAAACCCTCAGTTAGGAATAGTGAATAGCCGAGTTGGAAACTGGAGTCTCAGGATGTGATAACCGGGTCGTCTGGTATATTGCATTTAAGTATTAGTCTCTTGACAACATCCATATCAATATTTCTCACTCATCTCTCGTGCTCAGTTGCGGACTGGGAAGAAGATTCGGCCCTGGCAACTGTCAAATCAATCGGCCCTTGGGGGGGGGGGGGGGGGTACTACAGGGAATCTGAAAAACGTGCATTCTTATGCGAGTAAACACCGTAAATACGCATTGCAATATTAATTTTGTAGTTTTACGATTACAATTTACAAACTTTTATTAATTATATCGTTATATGCCTAACATTAAATGCCTGATCAAAAGAAAATTAATTAACTTGATGTTATGTCCTTTTCGAATGATTAAACATGAGAGGGAAAACATATTTCAAGAAAAGTAATGTTTTCTCTCTCTCCTTTTTTTTTTTTTTTTTTGGAACTATTTAAAAATTTACAACTAAATTTAAAACAAATGATTAAAAAGCGTTTTGAACAAAATGAAGAAAAAAATGTTAAAGGCATAGGTATAAAAGATTAGAAAATTATCATTTTTTTCCTTTCTTCTCATTTAATAGCTCATGTTGCGCTTCTGTTAAGACTTTTTGACCATTTGACTTTCAATGCAAACCCCCTTAAGACCGGCCAAGGTGCAGTGATGTCCCATTACTTACGCTCTGCGCACACCCCCGGGAAAAGGGTCCTATATACATGGTATTATTAATTATGTATCCAAAATAAATTGATATAACATGAAAACAAAAGTTGAATTAGCATGCTTTTTAACTTCTAATTTACAATGAACTAGTGGCAAAAGCAGAAGTTTACGATATTCATGCTCACGATGTACGAACCTTAACTCCTATTAGTGTGCAACATTTTAAAAGAGAATTTTTGCATCACATATTTTACCAAAATAAATAATTTTTCAACGGAAGTAAAATAAAACAAGCTGAAGATTAAACTTCTTTTTTAAATTTATGTTACAACATCTCAAACTCGAATAACCCAGCAAATGACATGTTTTAAATAGTATTAAGAACTTATGTCAGTAATTTCTGCTGATCTGTAAGGAATCTGTTGAATGACTTCGACTTTTAATTAGAAACTTAAATAGATAGATTATTTTTTGTAAGCCTTTAGCTCTATATCAGAATTTCTGCTTTTTATAATAATGGGAAAGAAGCTTTTTATATTCAGTATATCAGGACTACAAGTTACAAGGCGGCTTTTTCAGAACAAAAGAGTAAGTTTATAATAAGCTGAATTCAATAAAAAAAAGTGAAACATTGTAATAATTTTACATGAATGTTCATGGAATGGTTTACAACAATTAAAGTTAGCATTTTATTCAGTTTAAAATGGGTTTTCAAATGAAGAAGACAGTGATGCAATTTGAAATTATATAAAACACTCCGCTAAAACAAAGAAATTGTCACCTAATAATGGCGATTGATAAAATACAGGTATGCACCACTGCTTACATCTAATGAAAAGGGACATTCGGACATTTTAAAATTGCAATTTTGCAATTATGTGTCGAAATTTTCCGAATCCTCGGACAAAATTTGCAGAAAAATCATTTTTTCGGGAAGTCACAGCGACCTTCCGTGACCTCTCATCGGGGCGCCCTTGGTTTAATAACATTCTTTTTTGCATTATTTTATTATAGTATGCATCTGGAAAACATTTAATAATGCGCTTAATATCAAAACTCTTGTTATTAAACTTTTTTTTTAACTTTAAAAAGTGCTCTTCTTTCCAGGTTATTTGCATTTAATAAAAAAACTAGAAAATCGCCCGTCAAGGTATGACGGGTAAAAACTGCTTCTACATTTGAACAAAGCCATTGCCTGTTTTTGATATGTTTTGATAGTTGAAAGTTTGACCTTAACTCCAGTGGATAAACTCTAAACTCCAGTAGATGGCGTTCATAGTTGACGGTTTTTTCGTTTCTTCATTCTCCTGAAATGAGTCTTACCAGTAAAACAGTTAAGTGACTGGACAGAGTTCAGCTTTGTCATGATAAAGCCTTTCCCTGCATGTTAAACATTAGAAAAACACATTATCAAATTATCATGCCGTGGCAAGAGTTTCAGCGTTGAAACACGCGCGTTACTCGATCATCGGCTAGTATATATATGAGGACATACATCAAAAGTACCAAAACAAAAATCAAGTTTGAGAGCTGTAATAAAATGTAAAAAATATTTTAAATTCTAATGACTATTTCTAAAAGCTTGGTTCGCACTAAAACAAAATAAGTATATGGTTTCTTGATTGCAACACTCAAATTATTAAAGTTAATTTGAGCAGCCAATACAATTTAAACTAAAAATTGAGAGGGGAAGAAATATAAGGGTAGTAAAGTAAAAGTTATTCGTACAGAGCTGTATACCACCTATTTCTTCTCTCAAATTTTTAATTTTAATGTTATTGACTGCTTTCGAATTAACATGAACATGAAGATATTAAAATAAACTTAATTTTTGAGTTTTGCAATCAAGAAGGCATGTACTTGTTTTATTTATACTTTTTAGTGCGAACCAAGGTTTTAAAATTGTCTTTAGAATTGAAAAAAAAATATTTTAAGATTTTTTTCGTTTTGCAATTTAATTGAGGTGTGGCGTTTTGAAATTTAAAAATACTTACTTGTTATCTATCCTTCCTTGAAAAAAAAAATATATATTGACTTCTGTTTTAATATAAATGTACACATAAAGAGAGAAGTTTTTTTTTTACTATTAATCTTTTTTTCAACATTGATGATTTGTATGCTATGTTTTTGGCAACAAAATAAGAACCAGAAGCAAAACGCAGGGAGAAAGTAAACTGAAAAACAGTCTTTAAAAATTAGCAGATTTTTAACACATTGATTGAGTTTGATGTTTTAAGCATATTTAAAATACTGTATAGGAGGCAAAAATATTTTGAAATTAAGTCGAAAATTTCTCATTTGATTTTGCTCACTTTATTTCTAAAAAAACCCTAATATTTTCTAAAGAAAAATTCTTCGGACCTACAAATTGAATCTGCTTTATTTTTCTTCAAGAATGAAAAAAACTAATATTCAAGAAATTTGTAATACATCGTTCAAATTGTAAAAACAAATGCCTTACCTGTTCTGCTAATGTCTTTAGCATCAGTCTTCGGCTCTCCTTCTAAATACAGCTCTTAATGTTTTTTTATAGCATATCTTAAAATTTATTTAAAACCGTAACATGATAAATTAAAAAATGTCCTGGGAATCAAATAAAAAAAGTCAAAACTAGCGGAACAAAGTTAGTGTTGTGTGTTGTGAGCTAAAGAAGATATTCTTTACAGAATGATTCACAACATTCAAAAAAGACTTCGCCAAATTTATCGGCAGTTGATGAGGGCATATAGTTTCTCCAATTCCATTGGAACAGCGTAACGATTCCCCTCTAGGCTGGTGGGGTACACAAGCTCTGAGAGGGAAAGACGTTGACAGCTTTATGACGTTTAATTGTAGAAAAAGGATATTTTAGCATTTCCGCTGTTAGCTCTGAGAGAGGGAGATTCTTAGATAAGATACAAGTACGGGTCACTACAAGAAAGAAAAAAAAACATTGTAATAAAAGTAAGCTATCTTGAGCTTCAGATGAATGGGAGGGATTGGAATAAGGCGATTTTTATTGCTTTTATGATTTAAGTGAACGGCAAAGTTGAAAATGTAAGTTACGAGACGATAGGATCACTCCACCCCACTCCATTCTTCTTGTTTCTTATTTACCGTTTTCTTTCTTGTTAAGAGGAACGTCTCTTCGATTTAACACCATTACTGAAAGAGAAAATTTTTAAGTGCTCGATTGTACAAATGACTATTCATGAAAAGCGGCAGTGAAACAGCCCTGAAGCGAAGCACTGGAGGCCACACACACAGGGACGTAACTAGAGGGGGCAGACGGGGCTCGTGCCCCGGGTGCCAGATTTTGGGGGGGCTAAAGTGACTAAAGAAATGCTTAAATATAATTTTTAAAAAAGGACAAGTTATTAGAAGCCCCCCCCCCCAAAAAAAAAAACACGCTGTGCAGGCGCTGGCAGAAAGTTTGCATGGTTTAATGTGGATAAAGAGTGGAAAGGATAGACAGAGAGAGAGAGTAGGAGGGCGCAGTAAATAGCATGAATATGTTTTCTCAGAGTGACCAATACTTGTTATATCTTATCTAAGAATTTTCCTCTCGGAGGAGGAATATGGGAGCTAAGCTGAGGGAAGTACACACCAATACAAAACAGCGGAAATGCTCAAATGTCCTTTTTCTACAATTAAACGTCATAAAGCTGTCAACAATATGTCTTCCTCTCAGCCTTTAAAATGGCGAGAACTTGTCTACCCCACCCCAAGGGCCTAAGGGAAAATCGTTACTGTTCCCTTAGCCGTAGCCCATGGCTTAGGAATTGGAGCCAATATCTTTATCCAACAGAGCCATTCTCTAAAGAGTATCTTCTTAGCTCGTACCACGAACTTTTTTTCTGCTTTTTACTCCGTTCTCAGGATATTTTTTGCTCATCTTGTATAGTTTTAAATCAATTTTACTATCTAAAAAACTATCTGAAGCTGAATTCAGAAAGAGAGCGAAAGACCACGAAAAAGAGGTCCCCAACAATCTTCATCTTATTTATCATCGTGGTTAAATGCTAAAGACGTTAGGAGAGCAGGTAAGGCAGTGTTTATAAAATTTGAATAATGTAATACAAATTTGTTGAATTTTATAATTTTTCTCATTCTTGGAAAAAAATCTCGCACTATAATAATGGAGATTCAATTTAAAGTTCGGGAGGCTGCCAATTTTTCTTTAGAAAATACTCGAGTTATTTTGAGGATAAATTGAACTAAAACGATAAATTTTCGACTTATTTTAAATATATTTTTTTGACCCACACAATATTTTAAGTTTGCTTAAATCATCAACGTCAATCAATGCCAGAAATAAGCTATTTTTTACGGCTCTAAATTTGAATTTTTCTTTGGTACTTTTGATGCATACTTATGATTACAGTAGAACCTCGTTTATCTTGCCCCCTTTTATCCAGATCTCCGGCTTATCCAGATCAAATTTTTAAAGTTAAAAAATATATTCACTGAAATGGATATAATTCTAAATTATGATAGCCGGAACAAAACTGTCAATGTAACAAATATTTGCTCTTTACTTTGATTAAATACACAACTCCTGCATATAGGACGTGCAATAAATTATAGTCATCTAATAAGCAACATGGCAGAGGCGTAGCTAGACCCAACTTTCGGGGGGGGGGGTTACTTCTTTATATATATATATATATATATATATATATATATATATATATATATATATATATATATATATATATATATATATATATATATATATATATATATATATATATATATAAAATATGTAAATGTTTTTAGTATTAAAAAAATAAGAGGGGGGTGAATCTTACATACTTTGGAATGGGGTGCCTCAATTCCGATACTTGTGTCAAACAAAACAAAAGCAATTTTTTTTTTAATGGTATGGAAAATTCAACTTTTTTTTTCTTTTCCCTCCATTTAATTTAAAGTGAAATTTTCTAGTAACGTCTTGTCAAAACCAGTCGATCCAAATCAGGGGGAAATCACATATCTGATGAGCGTGTTCCGTTCATTTCAGTGTGACTGCTTAATTGACACACATCTTGGCTGACACACATCTACAAAATCTGGCATCCCTAAAAGTTAATAGATACTTCCGTTTCCGCCAGTAAACTTGATGTTTGACTTTCAATCTCATCGGTGGTCAGACTATAAAGACTATTTTTACCAGCTTGGTTTGCACTAAAAGTATGAAATAAAATAAAATAAGACTTCTTGAGTTATAAGACCAGACCAATAAAAACCTCTATCGTCTCGAATTCCGGTTATGCTATCATTTTTGGATTCGAAGCCCAATGATCTTTAAAGCAGCAAACAAAAACATTTTCTTCAACTCAGAAACAGAGGAATTGTCTTCAAGAGTTGAGTAGGCAGTGGAAAAAAGGGAGAAATGCGTTCCACAAATAGGCTTTCCAGGGAGATTAACCAAATGACAGTAGTTTCGCGCACTTTCTTCGAAGAAGAGTAAAGGGGTGAAATTCACAGGTTTGACATGTAAGATGAACATTTCAAGTTCATGGTTAAAGGTCATTCAAGTTAAAAGCCATTTCGCTCTGTTATCTGCATTAGTACTGTTATTTGGTTGCACTCTTTCTTAAAATTGTGATTCCTTAGAAAACTGAAATGATAGGAGTGAAAAGAAAGTATAAATTTTTTTCAAGTGATGAAAAAAAGAAAACCGTAGAATACTGGCCAAGTTAGATTTGCAGCAATTGCTAACCTCAAGAGGATAAATAATTAATCAAAATAATAATAATAATAAATAAATAAAAAATCAGGGACCAAAAAGCAATAAAAGACTTTTTCTTGAAAAAGATATGCTTAAAGTTTCTTTTACTGTCAAAATGATTCCTTAAAATCGCAATAAAGCACTTAATAATGTAATAAAGGAATAAATACCTAACAAAACTAATACAGAGGAATTTTAATCAAGAGCCCATATTGTCTTTAGTATTGATTTCAAATTTTCACCATGATATTTCAAATTTCTATAAAAAGTTTCTTAAAGCCCCCGTATCTCAAAACCTCTTAATCTCGATTTTTTTCTTTAATGCGGAATTCGAAATATAGATTCGACTGTATGCAATATTCCCACAGCGCGGCTCATAAAATTAAACATATTTAACAATTTGCAGAATCTATGACAAAGAAAGGTTGCATATACGTGGATTTAACTAATTAATCTCATTTCTAAAGCGAAGTGTCAAATTTCACTCAATTATCAAAAAATTGTCGCAGCAGAGGGCGGCATCTTTATGCTTAAGGGTCAACATGGAGCAGATTTTCAATGGCATTGGGGGGGGGGGCGGAAGCGAAGTGAATTTTTGACCTTTGTTTACTCAGAAAAAAGTCGTTTTGATTTTTTTTTATTTTTCTTCTTTCTCTTCTTTCTTCTTTCTCTCTCTCTTTTTTTAGACTAACCTTTCGGGGGGGGGGGGTTGTCCCCAAAACCCCCCCTTAGCTACGCCCCTGCAACATGGCATATTTGGAGTGTCATTCCTAGACCACAGCAGCTGAACTATAAATGATTAAGTGTTTGCGAGTAACAATCCTATGTAATTTTGTTACAGCGTTTTTTGCTGTTATAAAAGATAAGTCTGCTTATTTACGAATGTGTTTTACAAATTACCCGGATTTTCGTTATCCGGATTGCCTTTAGTCCCCCGCTAGTTCGGAAAAATGAAGTTGTTCTGTAAATGAAAATAACCTGAACGGAAGCGCACCGAAAACATATAACATTTAACATTTTTAAGATATGTTTTTTTTTTTTTTTTTTTTTTAAGTTTAACAGAAAGAGTTTCGATCTCAAGCACATTAGGTTTCTGTTTTTTTATTAACTGTTTCTCAGATGTATACTATATACCAGAGTTGGGGGACGTGTGTTCTTTATAAAAATTAGCTCTAATTAATATTTAACTGTACAGATTGCGAAAATTTAAAATGTGTTGCACATAAAATTATTAAGATAAAATTTAAATAAGATAATCTGTCCTTTATAACTAAAGTAAGATGTCAGCTTGAAGTCAAGATAAGCCAAATATAGTAATATTCAATTAATTTCAAGTAAGAAACAAAAAAAAAAAACAACCTACTAAATTTTTTATCGGATTTAAAATTATTTCACGTGTTATTGCGATATGTTGCTCTCTTGTAGTTGAATATTGTTATTTTTCATGTGAATTTCTTCATAGTAGTATATTAAAATACTGAAAAATAAATAATTGAAAATCTTTGTTCTATTGAAGTTATTAATTTTTAATTTATTTTTTTAAAGCAATATTCAAACAAGTTATGAACTACTCTCTTGTGGAAATATAAAATTATTTTTCCATGGATAACTTTGTATGTAAAATAATAAATAAAATACTTAATGATTTTTACCCCCTATCGCTATTTTTAAAAAAGCAATACAGTGATAAAGCTATTTAAAAACTTATAATAACGTAAAAGTCACATTTATAAGGCTTATGGCATTATAGGCAGCGAACTCCTTTATCACTGCCTAATTCAAATATGGCTTCCAGTGGTGAAACGGTTAAAAAATGATACCAAATGGAATGTTATTTATCTATTTGTTCTACTGGTTAAAGAGTACTCCATCACGGTGAAACGAAAATTTACATTACAAGACATGTACAAATTGCAAATGCATTTTGTGTAAAATTCGTCTTTGGCTCATATGAGGCAGTGAGATATCTCCAAATTTTTAATTTTGCCACTTGCATTCCTTTGCTTCTCACTGCCTGAAATGTAACCGTCTCCTCCGTGATTCTGCTCCATTTGCGTTGAAATTTGATAGTTAGAATTAAATTTAAGATTCATTTAAGATCTTAATTTTAGGTTTAAGTTCTTATTTATTGTATATAGTTTACCATGTGGTGCGTTTAGCCCAATATGATATTCTGTCGTACATATACTGGAGCTTAAACACCCTCTTTTTAGTTTGTAGTTTAATTTTTTGGTCTTTTGACCATACTTATTGAATTCTCCTCGGCTGATGAGCTCTTGATTCAACCTTTCAACTTTTTCTATTAATTGCTGTTTGTATTTTTCTTCATCATTATTATTCTTAAAAATTGTTTAAATCTTGTTACTTGGCTTGTATATTTTATATATTTACTTGGCTTTTTAGTTTTGCTGCGTTGCGCATCTATAGGCTTTTGGGGTTTGGTCTTTTCAATATTCTTCACTTGTATTATAATTATAATAATAATAATTATATATAAATATATCTATATATAGAGAGCGTGTATTTTCTCTGTAATGTACGTGAGGGGCCCTGGTGTTGATGTTATGAAGTTTCTCGGGGATTTTTTTTTTTTTTTTGCTTTGTTTGTTTTGTATGGGGGGGGGGCGCCGAAACGAGGTCCTGCCCCTGTTCGAAAATGACCTAGTTACGTCCCTGCACACACAGATGTGAAAGGCTTTAAATATTGAATCGGAGATTTTTCTGATTTCCGACACTAAAAAGAGGTTCTAGTTTTATTAAAATAGTAAGCTGCATTTACTTTATAAAAATAAAACAAGTATCTGTGGGAAATTCTCGACCAGCTCTTTGCCGTACAGGAAGGACCAGAAACAAGCGACCGTGAGCTTAGCCAAGCTCCAGAGAAAATGACATGAAAACGCCTCCCCCCCCTACACAACCTTTACTCAAATAGCAGCAAAGAGAACGATAGGAGATCAAAACACTCTTTAAAAAAAACATAAAAAATTCTCTCTCTTTCTCTATGCATACAAACACACACACATATATGTATGAAGATGTGTTATAAGGAGACTCCAGAAGCAGAACTTTTCCTTCACGAAACTTTCCCTTCGTGAAACTTAAAAACTTAACTCTAAACCGGGCCCGCTTGTTTCCGCAGGACCGACGAGAGGCCATGTCAGCCTAGTCGTAAACTAGGGACCCGGCCCTAGAAAGGGTCAGGATCAAAATTGGAGTAGTACAAGCAGGACTCGCTTAAGATACCAGGGGGCCCGAGGCCATATGCTTTTTCGGGGCACCTGTGTAGTCAACCCTTTTAATTTTAGCCATTGGCGAAAACAGTTTTAGCTATTGTTTTTAAAAACATCAGCCATTTGGGGGCCCCTAAAAACTGGGGGCCCTAGGCCACGGGCTAGTTGGCTTATTCACTATTCAGTAATCAGGCCCTGAGTTCAAGTTTCATAAGTTTTCTGCGGGAAGGGGGCCCATCAGTGACAAAACTGACAAAAAGGCCGCCTTGGCCCTCGGCGGCCCTGTGTTTCTGACAAGGATGACATTGCCTCTAGTCGATCCCGATCCTCATGAAAAGTTTTTCGTTATACCACAACGCTCTAAAACTTTTTCCCGAGCTATCGGTATCCCTCTGTGGGGCCATGGCGCAAAAACTTCGCACTTGCAACCTGACCTTTAGGTGACCCTTGGAGGAACCGGCCTTTCTGGCATTTGCCCAAATGCCCACATAGCCAGTCCGCCCCTGCTCGTGCTTTAAGGCAATCTTAAGACTTCATGCTAAAAGGTTAAGAGTTGCTGTGAAAGTTAATGAATCTTACGCTACAACAACATCAAAAGATTGATAAAAGATAACGAAAGCCTACACACGAACAAGAAATGCAATGGAAATAAACTATTTTTACTTATAAAAAATGTTAATGCAAGTTTGAAATATGGATGGGACCAGCCTGTAAGTAGAACCAGTTTCCGCAGCTATGACACCCTAAAGGAGTTTTAGTCTCCACACTGAAGCTAGTGCAGAGTCGACAACTACCGGACAATCACGTCCCAAATGTGCTCAAGTATAGTGATAGATAGTGTTTTTCAGGAAAAAGGTAAGAAATAAAAATGTTACAAACTGTGTGTTGTGAGGTCATGTGTCTCCAGGGGAAAAAAACAAATAATGTCATCTCGTAAACGTATCATCGGTTTTGCTATTAGTTTGTATCTAATGCTACTAAGAATGATCTGCTACAGTGCACCTACGGTTCCCCGCTCGACCACCATCATCAAACAGACAGAACCGCGATTCGCCACTGAACAACATTTTACTTCTCTAAGCTATCAAAGTTTCAACACCATCGCAAACCTTTCACGTCGGTGGGGTAAGCCATTAACGGTTTTCTTTCAAACGGGTCCTGCAACTTCTGTGCAGGCCGTTTTCAGACATTTGTTGTAAAACTGTTCGAAAAGATATTATTTATAGTTTCCTGCAGATTCTATTGAATGTCGAAAATAGTTGAATGCAGGGCAACACTCACAAACTTTTTAATTATTTGATTTGTAACTCATACCTATATTTTAGATGAACTACGCATTTCGAAAGGATTATGATTTATCCTCCCATCCAACTGTTCCAAACTAATATACAGAAGCCTTGTTTTTAGCCCCCGACACAAAAGGGAAAGATGATATAAGTTTGACGTGTGTGTGAGTGTTTTTGTTTGCGGCGTCGTAGCTTCTAAACGGATGACGATTTTATTTATTTATTTATTCATTATTTCTCTCTTCGATAGGTGACTTCATCGAGAGTGTTCTTCGCTAGGTTTCATCTTCGCAGGGCTTTAATTACATGTGACTAAAAATACAGATAATAGAAACCTAATTAATTAGCACTTTTAGCAATTTTGGTAGTGAGAAATTATTATCACATTTTAAATATTATTATCAATCGAAAGATCGAGTTTTCTGCGTATAATGGAATTTATTTGAAACTTTCAAGCTTCGTGAAACTGGAATTTTATAACCTTTCCTACTAAATTTTAAATTTAATTCCAAGCCTTCATTTACGCAATTAGTATTGGTAACGATTTCATTGTTGACAGTCAAAGAGAGAAAGCTGTAAAGAGTTAAAATGTTTATCTGTTGCCGCTTTCTATTTATTAAAAAAAGAAAATACTTGCAGTTGATTTTAGTATGCAACATCAAGGCCTTAAATGGAAATCTTTCATTTCCATGTTTTATTATTTTAAATTTGTAATAAATGTATTTTGAACTTATATACGTGTTGAGCCTGCAAGATTCATTTTAATAATCAATCGGGATCGGTTTATCTCTCTCTCTCTTTTTTGTTTATTTATTTATTTTTAATTTAACATTAGGTCTTCTCTCTATTAATTTTCAAAATATCCAAAAATGCGCAAAAACTAAGGTTAAATCAAAAGTAATAGTTATCAACACCTTCCTTCAAGTTCATCTCATGTAATTATTACTTGGATGAAAAAAAATCGTATCGTTCTAAATTTCAGCTTTCTAACGCAATCAAAGAAACTTACAAACACTAAACAAAACTAAAAGTGAACAGAAAATGGAAATAACACTTTAATAAATAACGCGTTTTAGTCTTACTCTTCAAATGTGCCATGCAGTTAGAAATAAAAAGAGAGAAGCAAAAAAGAAAACTTTTTCCTCCAACGAAAAAATCGTCAGCGAAATCAAGAAGAAAAAGAAGCGTTCCATGGCAACCCTGATCATTTTTACACTCGGTTGCCAAACCATGCGGCTCAAAACTTCATTACTACTGCCACAACAAGTTGACTACTGATGGTCACAGGAATATCGTGTGCCTCGATCCAACCGCGTGAAGATCGGGATTTTAGTTTAGTCATGTGTGGAAAATGTAAGTAGATATTAACTGTGTTATTTTTAATGCTTGAAATTTGTGTGTGAAACAAATTTGTTTTCTATAACATTATTAACTATATTTTGTGTGATTCGTAATATATTTAAAAGGAAGATGTTATTTTGGGAAAAAAGATATTTGGTGTTAATTAATTAGGCTGAAATTCAATTGATCAATTTCATAGTATCTCTTATGATTTAGACGGATTTAAAAACTGTTATTTATGTCTGAAAGTCGAAATTTTCCGTTTCTCTGAAATGAATTTAATTTTTTTTTTTTTTTGCAAAAGTTGATTAGTAAAATTTTATTTATTAGCATGAAAGGGATGAAATAGAATTATTTCACGAAACACTTGTTGAATTTTACTGGGCACTCTGCTGTAAGAGTCCTCACATATTTGAATAAATTTTGACAGTTTTTATTATAAAGTAAGCATTTAAAAAAATATTACTTATTAACACTCCTCATAAACTTCTACTTTCCGACTTTTCCTGTTTGATCTTTGATCATTAATTAACTATTGATCAGCTCTATCTGATAGCAAAAAAAAAGTTCGTTTTTAATTGCGAAGAAATATTTTAAAAATAATATTACCTGAACAATCATGGAATAAGATTTAATTTTATAGAATCTATATTAAACTTGAGTATTGTTTTTCGTTTTACATTACCTGAAATGAATCTTTATTATTTAAACCGCATTTGGTCTTCCGTTTTTTTTTTAAATATTTTATTTAGTTATGTATTTATTTTTGAAGAAAAGGAGAAAGGTATTAAAGCACTCTGGGGGTACAGATGCCATGTTTTAAAGGTAGGAGGGGATTCTTGATATTGTGATAGTTTGTGAAGAGAGGGGGAAGGGCGTTAAAAGAAGCATGACGTGTCACATTTTGGATAAAATAAAAGCATGTAAAATCAGCAACTTGAATATTCTTTTCTTTTTCTTTAAATCTTACTTTTTTTAAGGACAAAATGCGGTTTTGTTCATGATTTTGCTCTGTATTCTCATTGTATTTTCCTCGCATCGAACAGCATCGATGCTGATTAAAGTTTACCATTAGGTCATAATAAAAAGTTCAACTTTGAATCGAAATCTTGTAGATATACAATTTACAGACGAAGACAAAAATTACTCGGTTGTTTCTGCAAAGTTCTAACAATCTTAAAACTGAAAACAAAATAAATAACAAAGTAATGCAAAATTACTGAGGCAGGAGTTGAAAAATTACCATGAAAATATATAGCCAGAGTTTCAAACTAAAATTTAAGATGTGATCTTTAAAGTAGAACTTCTGTTTCTGAACTTTAAATTAAGGAATTATGTAATGTAGTGTGACATGTAATAAGGGAGGTAGGGGTAGGAGTTATGACGATGTGTGACACTTTCTGAGAAAGGGAGGGTGGGTGTAAAAATACTGAAAAAAAATGTGGCAATATTTATGTATATCCCCCATGTAATCCTTCCTTGTAAACATATACCTAATAGGTCAAAAATTATTAACTGTTGATCAGTTTGCAAATTAACAGCTGCTCCTTTTCCCTCTTTCTTTTTGATATAGTTTTTGTGTATTTATTTACTTGTCGCATTTATGCAAGTTATAGAAGAAATTAAAATATTGGATTTTTGTTTATTCGTGCATTGCATTAAAAATGGGAAGCATCCCTAGTTAAAAATTTATGTTCTCACATCGCATCAACTATTAAACAATAGTATTTTAGTAACAGAAAATGACAATAAAATTCAGAAAACTGCGTTTATGTCTTACAGGACTTTTTCTGGTAATAGCAGAATAATAAAAATAAAAAAAAGAATACTAAGCACTTTTCATAATGCACTCAAAAGGACAAAATAACTTTTTTGGGTCAGAAAGGGCAATTTAAGTATCCCTGTAGTTTTCAATTATTTCAAGAAAAAGACTTTACAAAAGTAGAAAAGTGCGCTAAAGTCATTTTAAACCAAACTTTCCCATTGAATAAAATTTGCATGTTTCAACGTTCAAATTTATGATTAAAAGCTAGATAATGATGAAATATTTTCTACATGACTTGAACCGAACTTTTCTTCGTCTGTGAAGTCTTTTTCTTTGGGGTAATTGAAAACTACAGAAATACTTAAATTGCTCTTTCAGATCCAGAAAAGTTATTTTGTCCTTTTGAGTGCATTATGAAAAATGCTTAGTATTTTATTTTTTTTTTTTAAATTTCTGTTATTTTAAAGTTTTTTGCTTTCAAACAAAGCTTTTTATTTTAGAATTTATTTTTTTTTAACGTTAAGCTGTACCTTAAGCTTAAACAAATCATTTAGTGAAATTCCGAAGTCTCTAATTGGTCTAGTTGCTGAGATATAAGCAAAAAACTGGTTCACAACATACAAGTTACTTGTGATCAAGATTCTAATATGTCTCTTTACTCAACCCCGTTATCGATTATTGGCATAGATGAGGATAAAAATCCTACGAGAGCAATGGCAGTGATATTTCATGCTTCCTCCGGAGAAGCCTTGATTCAAAATTTTCATTTTAATTACCATTAACATTACTGTTTCAAGGCAACAAAATTTGTAACAATGGGTTTTACATTTAAAAGTTTAATGCGGAAATAACATGAAATTTACTGTATTCCATCCTAAACGAAATAATTATTTTATTTTAGAATTTTAATTTTTCAACGTTAAGTTGTATCTTTTGATTAAGCAAATCATTTAGTAAAATCCCGAAGTCTAGTTTCTCAGATATAAGCTGAAGCAGGCCTCAGATTTTTCCGTGACAATCAGGCCAAGTGTAATAAAAGTGCTTAAAAAATAAATTTAACAATGGAAAATATATTTGAATTTTATATAATGTAGGCATTAAAATACGTTTAACTTGTAGTATAAGACAAACTAAGAAAATAAAATAAATACTATTAAGGAAAAAAATGCTTAACCCGTGTTTACGTTTAAAACGATGCTTGCTATTAATTTCCTTTCCCTTCATGTTGAATTTAAAAAGGTTTTAAACAGTATTTGAACGTTTTTTCTAAAGCGAAAAATACCGGCTGGAATAAATGGAAAACACTTATTCTACAAATTCAACATATAAGTTACTAGTTTGCTTCATGCAATTTTGCATAATTTTTTTTTTTTTTTTTTTTTTTTTTTTGAGGAAAATCTCATGTAGTAAAATGTGCGGAAAAAAGAAAGAGTTAAGGCAACTTACTTTTTTCAAAATGAACAGATTGGAAATTTGTTTTGAAAATTACAATTTACATAAAGAAAGAACTATGTATTTTATAATAAAACATGCATTGAAACTTCATTTTAAACTAAATTTTTCCTCATGGGACAAAGTGAAAAATAAAATAGTTCTCTAACGAATTTGATTATTACAAATATTTTTTGACCAAATGAATAAGTGAATAAACGAATGAATAAATAAATAAATATATAATGAAACAACAAACGAATAAATAAATAAATTGATTAATATATGATATTTATTAAATGAGTGAATTGAATAGTGAACGGATAAGAAAATAAGTGAATAAATAAAGAAAAAGTGAACTAGTAAACGAAGGAATGTAAATGAATTAATAAATAAATATGCAAATGATTAATCAATGATTGAATAAGTAAGCGAAAATGAACTATTTCCGTTTGCCCGATCCACTTCGCCCCGGATGCGCTTAACTAATTGTACAAAACATTTAAAATATAAATAAGCTTAATATTGAATAAATATTGCACCGAATATTAGTAGGTAAAAGTTAATATTTAAAATATAAATGACAAGAACTTGATCACATTTTACAATGACCAAAATAGTTACTTACTTATAACAAATTATTATAACATGAGTATCAATTTTGGAAAGTTGCTTGTTTTGTTATATGCTTTAATCTTCATAGATAACTTTTTCCTGACTGGTACACACTGCAGTTGTTACTACATAGCTAAAATATTACCAGCTAAGTGGCACTAAAAACAGTAAATATTTCACCACTTCACTTTGTTCCGCATTCCCCTACATACCGTTAGAAACATGAACTTGAATTACACATAATAAATTAATCACTAAACTATTTAATACTACCATCAGCTTAACATTAAGGAACTTCCGTGGATCTGAGGTAGAGGCTTAGCTTCAAATACCGGAGGTCGTGGGTTCGATTCGCACCAGAGTCATGCGGGTTATTTTCTCTCTTAGTGCTGAAAATTTTTCTTGTGCTGTCTTATATCTTAATAAAGAAGTCAAACTCTCAACGCAAAGGCGCCCGATATCTTCTTTCGTAAAAATTACATAAGATTAAAAACAGCACATTATATTCTACATACATATTGCGATAAAAGTCCCTACTCCAACTAAGTGAAATTTAAATTTTCTGGCTTAATTACCAGCTCACTCAAAAGACTTCAGTATAAAATTATTGTTGAAAAATAATCCTTACTAACCATGTCCTACAAGCATCATTAGAGTGATACTAACTTGAGATAGAAAAATATTCAAACATTTTAGATATTCCAATGCAAATGCTAGAATAAGTATATATATTTTTTTTTCACGAAAAACAATGTACACATGTGTCAGTTATGTATTTTTATAACTGTTAAAGTTTTATTCTCAAACTGACAAAAGGTTTCCTCTGAATTCATGCGAAAGTTTTAGTTAGTGATTGAAGGTGTTAGTTCATTTTCCTAAATATAAAATATCTCATGTTCACGTCATCTTTTTGCATTTGTTGCAATTAGAAATACAAAACCGGACCAAAATTTCAATACCTTTATTCGGAATTTTAAAAACGTGATACCGGAATACCGGTATTTGAAATTCCTCAAAAAATGCTTGAAAATATATTGTTTCGTTGCCACATTTCATAAATTTGTACAAAAATTGTATTATTTATGGAAACGTATTGTGAACAAATATAAAACAAAGAAACAAATGTCATAATAAAAATCAATAAAAATAAAAAACATAATGCTTCTAATTGTCTCTAAGCCAGGAGCTCATTTTAGTGCTCAACTTTCCTACAGTTGAAAATACTCTGTCTGAACTCACGCAGTCGGTGGTACTGTTAACAATGCGCGATACACCTCCTGTAACTGTTTAGAAGTATTTCATCTTCAAATAATTCGGTCCCTTGCGTATTAATTTTGGATAAATCCTTTTATGTGTGTGTGTTTCTTTTGTATTGTGTACATTTTTTTTAATTTATAACTAGTTGCAATTTCTTTCCGAAAGATGATACTTTTTTAATATTGACATCATTTTCTCTTGAGTAGGCGAGGTTTCTGTTTGCCTTTGCTTTAAAATTTACGATACACTAGACTAAATCTGATCTTGTTAGTTTCTCTTATCCGCTTTCTATTTCTTTTCAAAATTCTTTACGATTACAATTATGAAAGTATCTGAAAATATGTTTCAATTGATTATGCTTTACCTCTATGCAAATTTTCAAGGCACTATATAATTTCTAAATATTATCTTGCCAAGTATAAAGCCAAATAGCGAGACAGGACGAAAAACCAATATTAGTGACTACAAATTACTATTTGTTAAGCTAACAAGGAAAATTGTCAAGGAAATATTTGTCAAAATTTAGGACAGTGGAGAGAAATAATTGAAAAAAAATCAAGTTTTTCTGTAATTGATGGCTGAAATAAATTAATCATAGAACAAATGCATTAAAAAATCCATCGAAATTTAACTTTCAAAAAAGGGAAAGTGGGTGATCAGGGAAAGGGCAAAATAAAACATGGTGCACATAAATGCATAAAAATGCGACACATCATCATTGATGAAAATAAAATTTTGTATTCATTCCGCTACTTTTGTTTAGTGATATTCTCTTAGCTCGTGCTTTTGAAGCCAAATTTTTACATCAATAGATTGATTTTGGTTCTGTATCATGGAAAACGAAATGCACATTTGAAATATAAGTAAATATTTAATAAGTTTAATTGAAAATTATTTAATTGAAAGTATTTATTATTTTCAGCTAATCCCGGAAATACCGGTATTACGAAATTGCCAAATTGCTCGAAATACCGGTATTCGGTGTACCGGTATTGCAATCGCTAATTGCAATTAATTCAAAAAAATATTTTTGCTAATTCTATACATTTGATAGTTAACAACATTGTTTTCTGTTGGTATCGTCCAGCCCCTTCCATTTTTACTTTCTTCTATATCTAATACATAGAAGAAAGTATTGGATTCGTGCAATTTTCGAATTTCGAATTTTGACGTATCCGAACGTTTTAAGGTGTGCTGAGTCCATTTCGACTATTTTTGGAAAATGTCTGTGTGTGTGTGTGTGTGTGTGTGTCACGTCTGTGTGTGACCAGTTTTTTGTGGCCGCTCTACAGCAAAAACTACCGCATGAAATCGAACGAAATTTGGTACACATATGTGCCCCTATGTGAACTTGTGCCCATTGGTTTTTGGTGCGAATTCCTCCAAGGGGGTGGAGCAATGGGACGTTTTTTGAGTTAAGCGTGCTTCCTATTCCTCAGGAAGTAACTGGCGGAATCAAACAAAATTTGGTCCATATGTTGCCATTAACAAAAACTGGTGCTGATTCAATTTTGGTGTTAATAACTCAAACAGGGGGTTGAGCTATAGAACGTTTTTTTTTCGCCAATTGTAACTGCTGTATCTCAAGAAATAATGAACGGAATCAAAGAAAAATTTATCGACAAGTAGCCCCTAGAGGGTATAAGTGCTGATTCTATTTTGGTGTCAATAGCTGAAAAAGGGGTGGCGTAATCTATTGTTCTTTTTTTTTGATTGTGAGTGCCGTATCTCAAGAAGTAATGCTACGTTCTATATGAAATTTGGAAAAAATATGAATCTATATGTAAACAGGCGTTGGTTCAATTTTGGCGCCAATCGCTCCATGGGGGGCTTTTTTTTATTTGTGTGACTAAAAATAGCTTTAAAATTGCAACAATGAGAAAGATAAATCGTAATATACTGTCGTCTGCGTTTATCTCGTGATTTTAATTGTATAGAAGTGATTGGAAATATTATCTCAATGATTTAAAATTGTTAACTGTTGCCATCTTGTGTTTATTAACAAATAAATGTTTGTAATTATTTCAAGCAAGGCTTTTAAAATAATTTTAAATTTTCATTATTTGCTTTGCTTTTGAGATAAATCAGGGATTGCGATGGTCGTCAAGTTTTGGCATATGTAATTTTGTGTTTGTTGGGAATATTGCTTCCTCGTTAAGCATGGGGAGGGATCAAAATTATAAGAAAGATATAGAAGAAAGTTTCGTGATGGCCACAACATACTAGTTTCAACTGGTTTATTCTGGTGAAACCCAACCTTGGATTCAAATCAATACAAACTTTTCATTATAATTTTCCTATTTGCTTTTTTTTTTGTATTTTTGTTAACATTATTAAAGCAATAATAATAGCATCACAAAGTAAATCAGATTTTATAGAGGTCATTAATGTTACGAACAAAGATGTATTGAATTCAAATATTAATTGATCGATTAATGTACCCAAAAACATACGCTTTAATATGAACAATTACTGTTTCTAAAGCTAACATTTCCATTAATGCTTCTACAATAGTTAAAATTTCGGACTTAAGACATGTATTAGAGATAAAATATCTCTTACCGTATCTAAACCAAAGAGAGGGGGTGTGCCCTCGATTTACCTTAATCTTATTTTATTTTATTTATTTGTTTATTCATTTATTTTGTTGTTGAATTAATCAGTTATATATTTATAGGTTTATAATTTCACTGCGTAATAATACGATTTTGATATTTTGGCGATATTTTTTTTCTTTTCTCTTCTCAAACGTTTGTAAATGAAACTATTTTTTTTTCAGTGAAAAAAAGAATTTATTGGTAAATTTTACTCAAAAAAAAAAAAAAAAAACCTTTACTTCACAGCGTCATAAAAGGACAGTTTTCTCGATGCCACTAGCTTGTTAGAGTCAACTGATATTGGCCTGCTTAAAAAAATAAATAAAAAATAAGCCGATTTCCCGTAAACGCTTTTTATCTCGCCGTGAGCTTCCGCAACTAGTGTTTTATGTCTTTTTCTAACCTGGCAACATCTCGTAATGGAATGGAATGATTTTCATAGAAAAGTTATGAACTGGAAAATCCGATAACACTGCGGAGCGGATTTTTGACTTAATCTCCCAAACAAAAGGATTTTCTAGCGTACCTGTTGAAGGGAAAACTAATAAAAGATTGATTCCGTTCTTCAATTGTTCCAAAACAATCCAGAAAACCACTGCATACTATTTATTGTGAAAGAGCAATTCGATATGAATAGTTTGAAAAGTTGAGAAAAAATTGTGTTTAATTGAAAATTTATTTGAAACAATTATGATTTATTATGTGATTACACTGAAAAACCTTAAAAATATACTAGAATCTTTCATTGCTGTTGTTTACCTTCAAAAAATTTCACGTTAACCATTTGTAACTGTCCCTGAATGTTATTGGAGAACTGCACTCACATTCAGTCTATGAACTATAAGCTCCATCTCGAACTACAAGATCCTACTTTCCCGTATACCAACATCGGATCAGTATCTGTCGCAGTTAAATTACAGTCTAACTTTCAGGTACAATTATTTGCGTATAAAACTCATCTCTAAAAATGGACTACGTTTTTTATGCAAATATGTATATTAGAGACGTACCGAGTAGCATTTTGGCCAAGTAGCCGAGTACCGAGTACTCGGCCTTTCACTACTCGGTCGAGTACCGAGTTCGAATTATGTTTTAAGAAGAACCATCAACACACACGTGATGAATTTTGAGCTCATTGGAATAGTAGTATAGACCTTCATGTACAAATAATAGTTCTTAAAACAAAATTCCAGCTGAAATTTAATTACACATTATTGAAAAGATTTTGTTTATTCCAATAATTTTACAAATAAGTTATTTTTTAAATTGAAACTAAACAATACATAAAAGGTAGGATTAATCAAGTTGGAATTAAAATACATTACCTCAATCTATATTTTTAGTCCGCCAAACGTAAATAATTTTTAAAAGGCAATGGAACAGCGTTAAAATCACAAACGTACAAATGTGTAGGAGCACTGCAGACACGTGTTTCTGCATTACAAGGAACATCTTTTTCAGTGCATACAATGTCAGCTAATGAATGCAAAAAAATCCAACTTTTGTCAGATGTCTAAGCACTATAAGCTCACTATGTCTAAGCATATATAATGCTGAAATGTTAACAATATTTTTTTACAGCGCACTGTTAAAAATAATATTAACTGTTTCTAAAGTTTTCCTCAAACATAATATTCTGTAAGGTATATGATATATATGCACCTATATTATTGCAGCTCTCTCTCCATAAGTCGTCGATTTGAAAAACTATTATTTTACAGTCGTTCCAATCACCACTTTTCTAATGTTACTTTGCTAAAGTAGGAAAATTTTCTCTCACAGTTTCATTTATTTATTTACTTATTTCGTTTTCTTTTTTCCTTCTTTTCTTTTTCTTTTTTAATTTGTTATGTGCTTAGGGTCAATGAAATATAGTAGAGTCTCGAAAGTGTGAGGTTCCCCTTAATTCGAGGTGTTTACTTTATATTTTTAGTTACATTTTTTAGTTCCAAAAAATTATTCTCGTTAAAATATGAAAGGAGAAATCTTTTGCAACTGTTAAACTTATTTAATTACAAGCAGTAAAAGATAAAAAATGCATTAATAGGTTGGTGTCAACAACACTCCTTAAGTGACACAAAATATTCATCGACTACTAAATATGTATTTAGAGCTGACTTAGAAATGATAACTTGATACCTAAAATTAACATTGATTAGCCTCAAAGAAAGTGTAAACATGCTTTTGGAATTACCCGATTGGAGTAAAAAAAGAAGATTCACAACTTGAGGCCGTACGAGCCGTATATACAAAATTTTAAACCGTCTAGAACTACCTGTTTTTCTGTTATGCGACACATCCAAGCACATAGATATACTGCCGTGTGCAGGTAAAGGGCAGTATCTGTAGAAATGAGTTTTCGAGATATTTGAAAAAAAAAAAAAAAAAAAAAACGCGTTTTGGACTCAATACTAACAATGGGGAAATGTTGGAATTTGACGTCTTTTTCGCACCTTTTTTTCAACGGAAACCAAATATGCGAGCTTGTACAATAAAGATAACGTACAACAGATGACGAAAATGTAAAAAAAAAAATGAAAAATTTGCAGTTACTGCCCCTTACCTGCACACGGCAGCATAGACGTAATGACAAAACTCATCGAAATGAATTCGTGCACTGTTAAAATGCGTGCTTGGCTGCACACAAAATTGACATTCATAAATACGTACAGACATCGCGAAAAATGTTTTTTTAATTCGGTTAGAGGTAATTAAAAGCAAAACTTACGCTGAAATTTCAGTGATAATATTTTTCATGAAGATAATACTTCCTGTTCTATATACAAGGAAGTAAAAGATGTCCTTATGTTATCAAAAAGTAAAATATTAATCTAGAAGAACTTTCCGGAAATTCCGTGTTTTCAGTAATCCGAGGTGGCGTGAGCTCCATTACCTCGAATTTTCGAGATTCTAATTAATTATTTTCACTTGCAATATAAAATATCAAATAACATTTGACTGGTACTGCGAAAAGAATTAAAAAATTATTCTGGAATTTCAGATTTCTAGAGTTTCAGGGCTAGGATTTAAAAGATTCTCACATTTTAAAAAGTAATTTTTCAATATTACTTTCACCAGTTTGTGTCGAACAGTGGTAATAGAAGCTTTTGACCATGCTTCTTCAATTTTTTTTCACAGCCACGTCCTCCATTTTCTTCGGTGTTGCAACCTTTGTTAGTCTCACTATCACGTTTCAATTTAAGACGACTTCATCCATACGATTTGATAACATCTTCATAATTTGGCAAAATACTGCTTTTAATCCTTTCACATGAATCACCAAACAGCAGGCATTTTCATCGTGAGTGAGTATGATCCGTGAGTAAAAAATGTCACGGGATAGACAAGAAAAAACTTATAAGACTACACAGTACAAAGAATAATTTATTATATCATTATTCAGTTTATTATTTATTCATCATTAAATTTATAGCTTACTAGTAAGTTTAAAATGTGTTTTCATGTGAAGAGGATGGTGATGAACTTATATACAATAAGGTAAACACACCAGTAGTGGCCAGTGCTAATACTGCTTCAGTAGTGGCCACTTAAAGGTTTACATTAGTAAAAATAGGATTCCAAGTTTCCAAATGGATTCAAACGTGTAAGAGGCAACACCTCCTGCTCGTTAATGTACTTTTGAATCAAGTTTTGAATTAAGGTAAACACACCAGTAGTGGCCAGTGCTTAGTAGTGCTTCAGTAGTGGCCACTTCTAGGTTTACATTTGTAAAAATAGTGTTTCAGGTTTCCAAATAGATTTAAACGTGCAAGATGTAGCACATCCTGCTCGTTAATGCACTTTTGAATCAAGTTTTGAATTAAGGTAAACACACCAGTAGTGGTCAGTGCTTAGTAGTGCTTCAGTAGTGGCCACTTCAAGGTTTACATTTGTAAAAATAGAGTTTCAGGTTTCCAAATAGAGTCAAATGTACAAGAGGTAACACCTCCTGCTCGTTAATGCACTTTTGAATCCATTGGGAGATCTGGAATCCTATTTCTACAAATGTAAACCTTGAAGTGGCCACTACTGATGCACTATTAAGCACTGGCCACTACTGGTGCGTTTACCATACCTGCTAAAAGAAAGTTGTCACACCAGAAACAATGAATCATCGCTCTGAAAATTTTGCAAAGAGATAAAACTGGTACTACCATCACTTGAGATTTCAACTAATAAATAAAACATACCGTGTTCACAAGTGCCCTCTTACCTCTACATGTATTTTTTTAATGTAAATACATTTCTTTAAAAAACTCATTTCAAACCAGTAAATCCAAACAAATTGAAAGGTACAGCGTATATGGAGTGCGAAAATCAATGCCAGAAAAGGGGCAAGTACAAAGTAAGGAATGATAGAATTTTAAAAAACTATGCTACCGATTTAAGAATATGAAACCTTCAGCTGTCTGATGACGCTTGATTGAATGAAGGAGTTGTAAGGTTTGAATTGGCTACCGCTTGATGTCTGAGCGTTATCCTATGTATCCCACTTGTTATATACTATTTAGCTCGCAAAATGGTGGTCAAGGGAAAGTTAATTCTTCACTTTATGATTGGCACCCCCTAGGTCACTAGACCTGACACCATGTGACTTTTTTCTGTGAGAATATTTAAAGAATACTGTGTTCAAACCACCCTTATCTGCTAATTTTGATGAACGAAAAAAATGAATCAATGCGGCAATTGCTTATATGACTACTCAGATGTCAGGCAAAGAGCTCATAGAACGTCTTGAGAATTAATAGAATAAGTGGAAAACATTTCGTTTTTATCATTTTTACACTTAGAGATATACACGTTTAAAACCTCACCATTGTTTTTGAATCATCCAGGCTTCAAAATATTCTCTAAGTATTTTCTACTAATTCTTTCCCAAATTATTGTTTTCGTATTTTTTGCGTTCCAAACATTTATTACATAGTACTTATCCGGAGTTTGTTTCAATCTGAATGATTTGTTTTCTGTTTAAAACGAGAAATAGAGCAAAAACAAATGATATTGGAGCTTTATGAAAGATTTTTGACTGCATTTCCTCAATGAAAACGGAAAATGCTTTTATGAACACTATAACTAAATGGCTCATTTTCTTCAATTAACTATCTGATAACTTTTCCAAGCACTTTAACTTCTATTTTCCTCATTAAACTCGCATTTTCACACAGCGATAAAACATTTTTCGAAAGTGACACTACATATTGAAAAGTAAAAATACTTTTAATATCAACTGTTATTTACTCCGAAAACAAAGGTAATGTTCATATTGAAAGATTTCCCCGTCCTTTCCATCATCATCAGAAGGTGGTTGCACGATAATTGATGCTCTTCTCGCAAGGTTCGCTAGTTAAATGACTGTTCTGAAAGATGGTGCTCTATTTAGAGCGACTGGTTTTTTCTGCGTGGATGAGTTACATTAAGAAGTTTGAGGAATTTATTTGACAGTAGCATTGATCATTGAGACATACACTATTATTCGATATTTTGGTAGAATTAAATATCAAGATTATGTCACTTCGAAGCAAGCCATTTTTCTTTTTCAGGTTTTTAAGCGAAAGTGTCAGAAAAGAATTCTTTAACTCGCAATTTTGAGACAAACTTTCAATTTCTTCGATGTTTCGTTCTAGTTTTTCCTTCAAAATGCTTTTATCTGCAGTAATCAATCGACAGCTTTATGAAAAATTTTTTGCATATGTACATTGCAAATGTGTTGCGCAGAGGCATTTTTTAAGCTATCAAAAGTCAAAAGGCTAGAGTTATGATGAAAACTTGACGCAAGATTTTATCATGTCTTAATTTTTAAAAATAATTGGTGAACAGTTCCACGGGTGACTGCTCGACATCCACGCGAAACATAAATTTTTTTTTTAAATCTTTTCCTCTGGTTCATTGTTCTTTTTAAACTAAATTCAATGGCCCAAGCAACCTGGCCTCCAGGATTTGTTGAACAATGTAGGTACACGAGGAACTAAAAAGAACTTATTTCTATGTTCTTTATTTTTTGAAAAATAAATGGCGTCATTTCTTAAATGAATAAAAGCAAAAATTAAAGATAGTATATCATTTAAAAATATTCTTTAACGTGGTTTTAGAATGGTATTTTGAAAATGGAAAACATATTGAATTTGAAGAACGTTACCGGGATAAGTCTTTCTTAATAGTTTGAAAAGTAGGTTTCCAGTATTCTAGTACGATCGAAATACTAGTAAAGCCACTAAATTAAAACTGACTGCGTAAGTATATTCGGAAGAAAATTCCATAGTTCAAAACATGATTATAGAAGGGTTATTAGTTTTATCAAATCAGTCAGTAGTGCCCGTCCTTTTTTTACTCACCGACAACACCTAGTACAACCCAAATTCAAAATAATAGAATACTTCTCACTTATTGGGAAAAAGTTTATTCTAACCAAATATAAGTGCAAGTTAGTTATTTAAATGAACATGCCACCATTCTTAGACCGTAAAGTGTGCATTTCATTTCAAATATACTCAATTGAAAATAATGTTAGACAGAATAATCCTAAAGTTTATAGTGATGAAGGTTTACATTGAATCAAAAAATTAGAATACTCAAATTAAAGGAGGGAAAAATTTTAAAAAAATCAATACTAGAATGCGTCATTTTTTGCTGGATTCAATGCTTTAGTCCTTTCACACACGGACACTACCACCTGTTTACATTTATCGTTTCTCTGACACTGTTTCCATACCCTCTTCAATGCGGCAGCGAGCTCAAATTTGTTGGCGGGCACCAGGTCTTGAACCGCTTTCATTAGATTTGACGGTATATCACAAATTCTTGATCGTATTGAGATTGGTAGAGTTGTTTGACCAGTTTAAAATCGAAATTCCACTTTCTGTTCAAAATCTTTGAATCGATTTAGAGACATGACACGGAGTATAATCTTGCTGAAAGATAAAGAGTGTCACTAAATGTGTAACTGCTCTGCCTCAGATGAAGTATCATGCAGTATTATTGATAAACAGCGGAAGTCACGCATTGTTTTATTTTAAGATATATATAATTTCCCAATTCCAGCAGCTCTCATGGCACCCGCAAACCAAAAAGGATGTGTCACATTGGAGAGAACGTCTTACACAAGATTTCTCATACGCTTTTCTTTTTAAACGTCAAACCCGAACACATTTTTTTGTTCACAGATTTTTCAAAAAAAAAAAAAAGATTCATCACTGAATATAATACTTTTCCAATCTTATTGCCCCTGTATGAGTTTCTCTTTGCTCCAGGAGAGCCGTACACGTTTCTGCTTCATGTTTATCTTTGGTCTTACTTCGTAGCTCCGCAATTAAAACTGCAGTCGTCCAAGTGTATTGGCGTGGATAAGATATCTATGCACTCTGTCCAACAGTTATGGACGTTAGAAACATTTTTCAACGATTATTTTTGACAACCAGGTGTTACAATTTTTCTACCCCGTTTACTTCGGTTACTTTTTAGTTGGTCAGTCCTTCTATATTCCTTTAAAATCTTTCATGCCATAGATTGTAAAACGTTCATTTGAATGGAGTTCATAGTATTTTTTTTTTCTAACTTTAAGAAATGATACAATATGTAACTTCATTTTTTTCCAATTTATCACCTTGACTGCAAATTTTGAGCAATAAAAGGCTTTTAAAAGAGCATAAAATTATCTGGGCGCCAATCTCCATACTTGTGACAAACTATAGGGTAACAGGTATGCAATTATTTTCGCTACTGTTTAAAATTCACATTGAATGAATAGATTATTCTAATTTTTTGATCCATATAAAAAATCTATCTATTTTTCCAATGTGTTAATGATCCAAAAATTGTTAAAATAATATCTGCAAAGGTGTCTAAATTGATTTACCCATTCGTAAATAACGAGTTTTACTCTTTTTAATTTGCATGCATACATTTTTCCCGACTCGGGGACAAGTTTTGTTCAAACAGTTCTGATATTCTATTACTTTGAATTTGGGTTGTATTAAGATGAATATCGCAAGCCAGTACAAGTGCAAAAATTAATTACGCTACTTAATTTAATTTTTTCTAGACAGCATGGGAAAGCGAGGAAAATAAGAGACAATTTCAAACCAAAAATTTCTATCATCATTACTACATACTTATGCTATTAGTATGAACTTTGCATCCGTATTTTAGAAACAGATTTATGAATACTTGGCTTCAAATTTGCAACAATCATTCATGACACCGAATAATCAGTAGTTTTGGAAGGTTTCAGAATACATTTTTCCTTTCGGAAAAATAAACACAACAACGGGTCACACGGATCAGTTAATAAAACCGGACAAAAATCTTTCATGTTATAAAAATCGCAAACTTTGTTTTTGAAATGAAAACTTTTTTTCCCGTCCAAAAAATAAATCAGTATGTATCTTTATTCAAATAATTCTCGAGAAGATTCAAACTCTTAATTTTCTGAGCAAAAATTATTCATATAGTTGAAATTTTTCATAATTATTTTTAAGTCTCATCTTTCTCTTAACTTTCTAAAGCTTGTCAACATCATCCATAAAAGGAAAAAAAAAATAATTGAACTTTTAGATTCTACCAGTTATCAACTTTTCTATTGAAAAACATTATAACATTATTACTTTACAGTTGTATTTATTTGTTAGAGATTCATGGATAATCCAGAGATTTTAACGATATTCCTATTTTAAGAAAACCACTTGATTGCACGTCGCCCGCTGTTTTTAGCTGAAAAGACCTTGGAATAAGAAATCGCAAAGCTTTTCTAATTTTTTTATTGTTAGGCGTAATAAATAATTGCTCATTATTTAATCGAGCATTGTTTTTTTATTCTGTTAGAAATCCTTTTGCCTCAGTTCTTGTTCTCTGTTCCAACTCAATACGTAGGTACGTTTCATCCTAAACGGGAAAAACAAAACCTGCGAAATGTCTCCAATAAAGAATACTATTGTGTCATCAAAGGAACTGTTGACACTTATTTTCCTTTTCGTCACAGTGAGCTTAACTTTTCCTTGTGAAAATGGAATGGTAAAAGTGAAAAAAAAGCACAAAAATAAAAACGGAACTTTTTTTTCCCTCCGTTTTTGTTCTACGGAAAGCATATTGATAATTGTAATTTTTGTTTGTGTTTTATTCGAGCGGGGAAAGCGGACATTTAGCGGATTGAAAACAATCACGTTAAAAAAAAAAAAAAATACTCACAAATCCACCTTTGTATTCGGTTCATTCAACTCTGCTTAAAAGCCAGGACCTATACCACATGCATTAGCACAGACGGAAACTTCGGTTCGGAAGTTTTTCGGTTCGCTGCGAATTAGTCCGAATTTTACTGCGCTGGGTATATCCAAGCAACGACGCGTGCTCGGCCTATGTTTGCATAACTTGCCCTCTGCGAATTGTGAAAGTCGGGGCACATGTGGTGTTAATAGCGTACTTCCTTGATCCAGAATGAATTATTAGCTTTGTAATAAGTCATCTGGGAACAATAGCGATGAATTGCTGGTCCCCAGGTGGAAAAAAGACCTTAAAATTGGTCCCTAATATATCCTCTAAGTCCGCTAAGTTCGAGGAAGTTGGGTTAAAAATGGGAAGCGAAGAAAACGAAAGTAGGCATTTTTGAAAACATTTATGCGCAAAATTTGACGGTAACAAGCTACTTATTAGGATAATAATGTGCAATAAACCGCTTTATATCTGGAATATTAACCATACATATTTGCGCACAAACCTTGTTAAAAGGAATTTGAATAAGCTCAAGTTACGATTATAACGAATCACAATTCTTGATTGATAACGAAAATGTAAAAAACTTTATAATATGACAGCTTGACAAGAAATCTTGAAAATTCCGTACGCAGTACACAGAGGTACTTCATACGGAGTAGAAAACAGTGGTGCCCGCAGAGGGAAGGGGGGGGGGGATTATGGCGTAAGTTGCGCCATCTAAAGTTTTGGAGGGGATTTTTTAAATTGTTTTATTTATTTATAGTGGTACCCGCACGGCTTTGCCCGTAGTTGAAAATTAATAAGTCATTTGGTTCGCCTGTATATTTACAAATAATGGATGACGAATTTATCGCCAATTTGCTATGTTCATTTGCTCGCCAATGTTACGGTTCCACGTAATGATAATTTCGTGATTTACTCTTCCACGTTGTGATAATTTGCTCGGTAAAATTTTCTTAAAATAGGAATAGAAAGAGAACAAAATCGAATTTTCGAAAAATCGCTTCGAGGTGCACACCCCATGCTACAAACTAACTTTGTGCTATATTTCATGAAAATCAGCCGAACGGTCTAGGTGCTGTGCACGTCACAGACATCCAGACAGAGATCCAGATATCCAGACAGAGAAACTTTCAGCTTTATTAGTAGTAAAGATTTAAAATTATTTATTGATTTATTTTTAATTTAAATTATTTTTTTACTTTATTTCAGTTTATTCTGTTCATATTTTATTTTATTTCAGTTTATTCTGTTTGTATTTCATTCCCTTATTTAGATTGTGTGTGTGTGTATGTCATTGGCGTAGCACATAACTTTTATAATAAAATACAATAATCACAATATTTAAATAATAACAATAATTAAAAATAAATGAATAAATAAAAAATATAAAAAATGTTTACAAAAATAAATAAAATAAAAAAAGGGAGCTGAAAGTAAAAAATAAAAGGGAATGATGGTTTAGATTTTTTTTTTTTTTTTTTTGGAGGGTGGGGGGGGGATTTGCGCCATTGAACTTTTGGGGTATAGGCACCCCTGCTAGGAAATACCGTAAAAGTTAAGGTAAACGGTGTAGATGATGAAGACGATTCAATAGTTCCTTTAAATGTAGCACCTGAAAACTGAAACAGTTTTGCTTCCTCAAGAGCTTCCTTATTATTTTAGACTATTTTAGGAAATGCAGTTAGAATTTGTTTAATGAAGAAATTTCAAATGAGAAGTCGAAAAGATGGCTATCATATGAGTTTTAACTATCGCATTAATCTATTCCTGTTTAGTTTTCAACCACTGTATCATATTTAGAACAAATATTAGGCAGAGAGTTTTTTAAATGTACAATTTTTACCGAAGTACGTACATTACTAAAAAGCTCAAGTGCATAGAAATCGTTCATTAAATGAAAACATTAAACTCCTTGTACAGTAAAACGTTGACTCATTTGTATTTCTGGTATTTGGTCACACCGGATCATTAATAAAAATGATGTCTTCTTCGCACTTTTTTATCTGTATGTTCGGAAGCATTTTAAAGTAGAAAATGTCACTTGTTTTACTTTTTTACGTAACACAGAAAGTCGCAACTTTACGTAAAGTTGATATACATTTTTGGTGAAATTTGCCTACAAGCTAAAGAGAAAAATTATCCGCCAATTTAACACAATGGTTCAAAAGTTGAAATATTCTTATTTATTATCTTTCTTTACTTAGAATTTCCTCAATCAAGTTTGCATAGTAACATTTTTACTTGGATGTAACGTGTTTAGTGATCCCAAAATGCATACAAAAAATATTGAAAAAATTTATTATATTTTTTACGTTTCCTTCAAGGGTCATTTCAACGTAATTTAGACATTTATGTAGAGTCCGTAACGTGACCTTTTTTTGCCATAACTTTTCAATTTACTGTTTGAGTAGCATAATATTTTATTTTGAGCTTTACCAATACACTAACTCAAATTAAATAATTTGCAAATCAAACAGTAAATTAAAAAGTTATGGCAAAAAAGGTCACATTACGGACTCTACATAAATATCAAAAATACCGTGAAATGACCCATAAAACAATCTTTCTGCACTAGAATTTTTTTCTTAAAGAAAGAACAAAAATATTATCATTCCGTGGCAATCTGACAACGGACAGCTATTTTTTCTTGTGTAATTTGCTTCAGCTTGTGTCTGTAAACTTGTATTTATTACAGCAACATACAACAAAAGCAACAAAAATATCCACTCATTTGTACATTGCGTAAATATTTGATTTAAATTTCAATGCACAAATACCATACTTTTTGCTTCCATTAGAACTTTTTTGCTTGCTGAAACAGTAAGCTGCTTCATAGTAGTTCCATTAGTCCTTGTTTTAAAGTAAAACTGCGTACATTTTCAACATAGCAATTACAGAAATTTTCATCAATTTAAATTTTTATCTACATTTTAATCTAATTGCTTCTGCAATTTTCTCCGCATCTATGTGTTTTATCATTGCTTTAGAAGTTTAAGTGGGATAAATTTACTTACATACAAATGCACTTCTTTAATGCGTCATAATTCCAAACATCAGAGCAAATTTTTCTGTGAATTATACAGGGTTCGCTAATACATATCAGTCGATATATATCATGATACATATCACGATATATACCCGATATTTATATATTTATTTTGAAAAATATCATGATATTTTGATATTTTCGATATTTATTTTTTCAACTACCATTTTTTCAATATAAAAATTATTAATCATAGTAATTTTGTTAATTTTTTATTAAAAATAACCAAAAGGTATGTACTGTATTTTTATGATGTATTAATCCATGATTAATGTAACAAAGTAATGTACTATTCCTTTTTATTTTATGTTCATAAATATATTAGCAACGTAACAATTGTAATTCCTATTAAAAGTGTCTAGTTAAATATGAAACATTGGTAAGAAAAAAAAGAAAACGTCTTATGATTGTGCACCGACTAGTGCATATCTTTTATTTCTGAATCATACAACTGTGTAAAGGAGAAAAATGAGTAAAATAGCTAATGCTAAATTAACTCCATTAAAAATTGATAAAATGAAAAATGAAGTATTAGATATAAGTAATGAAAGAAACCTTAATTTTAAGTCTACATATTGTAATGATAATATAAGAAAATAAAGAGTGATTTGAGGATGTGAATTTAATATTTTGAAGGCTTTAGTTTGTGCTGATTGAAAATATCGAATATATGTATCAAAACATTCGATATATATCAAAATATCGGATATTTTCGATATTTTCGAATCCTGGTAATATATATGCTTTTCTTAATGGTTTATTACCCATAGCATCTAGATTCAAGCTAACTAGTACCAAATTTCACCGCTAGTGGTGCTAAGGTGCTCCCGACATAGAAAAGCGGTCGTTTGGTGCATTTGAAAAATCTCAAATCTTTCGTCTGCAAGTTCATGGTCTCCAGTAACATTTTTCTCTTTAGCTCCAAGCTTGAATTGAGTTCAGCCTGGAATTTTCTCTAAATTATAAACCCGTTGGTATACCTTTTGTTCTAATTAATTGATAAAATTTGTACGAACTTCATCTTGTGCAGAAAAAAAAGTTCTTTGAAATGACATGGATTGCTAAGGGGGCGTAGCAAATCTTCTATCCCTCTTTTCGCCAATTTATAGGAATTTTAGCACAAAAGATAATTTAAAAAAAAAAAAAATACTAACGATAGTTCAAAATTTTTAGCAAAAATTGTTCCGAGGTGCAAAATGCCGGGTTTTGATGAAATTCTGTTCCAAACTTCAAGGCTGTAGGTTATGGGATCTCCTACACGTTAGACAGGGAAAGACACAGTTTCACAATTTCTTTGACGTTACATTTTTAACAATATATATTGTATTATAACCAGGGCTGTGGAGTCGGAGTCGAAGAGTCGGAGTCGGACTGATTTTGGGGTAAATGAGTCGGAGTCGGAGTTGTTAGAAAACATGCCGACTCCGGGCTTATTTTTTTCTTTCCTTTTTCCTGACTCTCCTTGCATTTTTTAAAAATTGACTACCAATTGGTTCGATTACATGTGTAAAAAGATACTAATGAGAAAATAATTGCCATTATGGTAATCAGCTAGCTTAAGTGCTTACCGAACTTTCTGTAGCCGTCTCCTAGTTGGCTTGCTTTTTAACTTAACTAATAGCAACTGTCAGCAAACGGTTTTGTTGCCTAACATTTTCAAGTAATCATTTTCAAATAGAAATGGAAATACAGTCGACGCTCATTATAACGACCACACATTATAAAGACCGTCCCATTATAACGACCAGTGGTAAAAGTCCCAACTTTGTTCCTATGAACTCTATGTTAATTTGCTTTCATTATAACGACCTTTTTGTATCGTCTAATCCAATACAGCGACCGAATTCAGCGGACGCTATTTCTGGTGTTCTTTCCAATAAACAAATTTGTAGCTTGAAATGACTTTGATTATTGTTTACGGACATCTGCCTGAAGTTTTCAATGTCAAATCGAACTTTGAGAGGGGTGGAGAGATTACCATTCACCACTGCTAGCACAGAAAAAATAATGGGAGGAAAAATCGAGAAATTTCCAGATTCCTAAGAAAAGGGAGTTGACAGATGTGTTGGTAGTTTGGTGTTTGAATCTAGTGGTTTTTAAAATTTGGGGTTCTCGAGGGACTTTTAAATGCTTCTTTGAAAAGCAAGAAAAACACAATTTATCACCTATATCTGAAACAGAAAATAATGTTTCGCAAAAATCACTTCTGTCAAAAAGGCAAACATCTGTCTGGTTTTATCTTCAGAAAATGTTGTGGTAGTAGTAGTAGTAGTAGATTTGCAAGTGTGTAACATTTTCCTCCCTATATTTTCTACTTTAAAATTTGTTTAATATTCTGTCATAATATTTTGCACACGATTTTTCTAAAAAATTCCTATGATAAAAATAATTTGGGCATTTAACTGGAATGTTTGAAAAAGTACCATTCTTTTCGGAACAGCGGGGCATGCATGATGACCGTGTATATATTTTTTAATTATACCTCTTATAACTACCACTCGTTATAAAGACCTTTTTCTCTGGGACGGAGATGGTCGTTATATCGAGCGTCGACTGTATAGTGTTTTGTTCGATCTCAGTTATAAAATAGTAAAAGCAACGTAACAAATTAGTAAGTCGAGGCCCGTAGCTATGGTTGAAACGTTTAAAGGGGATCAGCAAATTCAAAGAATTTCTGGCGCGAAAGCACGAATCTAAAAGATCTGATGATCTTTTGGATCTAAATGTTTTTTTCTTTATTAAGACTATTTCTATAAGCTTGGTTCTCACTAAAAAGTATAAAACAAAATAAGTGTAAATGCTTTCTTGATTACAACACTCAATAATCGCAGTTAACCTTAACATCTTCATATTGAGGTTAATTCTAAAGCAGCCAATAAAATTTAAATTAAAAATTTAGCGATGAAGAAATATAGGTATGGTAAAATCTATTCGTACAAATTTGTATACCGCCGCATTTTGTGTAAAATTAGCTCCTGACGTATATGTGCCCTATTTTAGTTGAAATTTTATTGATGAAATATAATTTAAAATTTAATCGTGAAAATTTTCAGAATTAAAATATTTATATTTTTTATAAATTCTGAAATTAACTTTGGGTGTCATCTACCAGATGGGTGTCACCCGGGGTAAACCACCCCTCTCAAGAACTTGGATTTAGAAAAAAAGCCTTTTTTCTTTCAAGTTACAGCTTTCAAAAATTGAAAGCACACGATTTGCTCAATATCTATTTGTTAAACATTAAAGGGGGCAAATTACACATAATCCTTTTCAAATTTTTTAAAATAGATTTTTAAGTCATCTCACTTTTTAACTCCTAACTATTAAAAAATCCTTATATATTATTTCTGTAGCCTGTTTTTGGTTTCTACGCGAGATCTTCTTAAATTCTTGATCGATTTCTTTGATTTACCCCTCATTTTAGAGCTTATCGTTTAAGCTACTGACGAAAAATAGACCCAAAGTCTAAAAAATATTTTTTCTGTTAAAAAAAACCTGTTTTAAAGCACCGGATTGGGGTTTTCGGTTAAATTTATAAGTTTAATTTGCTCCGTGTTCGGCAGAGCAGAATAGCTTGATTGGCAGAGCGTTCGACTGGTAACCAGAAGAACGAGTGTTCGGGCCCAGTCCCGGATAATCTGCATCGAAAAATTAGACAAATATCATGCATTACATGGATAATTATAAATAATAAATAACACAACGGAGGGAATAAAATAAATGTGATAGGAACGCTCCTTGATATTACGAAAAGTTGATGCAACCTGTAGCTCACTGGATACTTAATAACGAGGATTTTGTTTTGTTTTTAAAGCTTTGGCTCTGGTCATAAAAATAAAACATGATATAAGCGAAAATATAAGTATCAGGTTAAAGATTTCAGACTACAATGGAATAATTTTTGTTCAGATAAAAAATCGTATACTAAAATGTAGATCTTCTAATGACAGTTTTTGACTCTTTGGACAAAAAAAAAAAAAAAAAAAAACTACCCCAAATTGAAATTACGCTTTTCATTTAGTTAACTTATAAATATGTATTAGAATACGAAGTAAAACATTAAAATTACTAACAACTTGACGGGTAAAATATCATTTTTTCCCCCTTCTTTCGGCAAAAAACAAATAGCCAGTCACATTTTTACTACATTCGAAAAGCTGCGACTAAAAAACGAACATAGTTCAACTGATTTTTTATTTTATCCGATCGTTTAAAGGATGAGCACGTGCTACCATCTAAGCCATAACGGTTCAAGCAGCCTGCGATAACAAATTGTAAAAAATTTTAAAAACAAAACCTACAGTCGTAAAATCAATTTTTCGGAAACGCCCCTTGCTCTTGCATAAGCTTGATGCAGCCTTTAGTTCTTATGCAATTTTTTTTTTTAATTAAAAATTCTAATACAATTTCAAATTTTTTGCACCGATCGCGGCGAAAAAGAAATTCACAATTAAACCTGTTAATTGGCTGAACTTCGGGTCCACCATTATAGCTAATTTAGATTAATATTATCGCATTACAGATTAATGTTATGCATTACTTGTATAGTGCAGCTCTGGTTAGTTGAGCCGTGACCTTGACTATGTTTACCTGTTTTAGGGGAGTTTAGTGAAAAATAGACGTGTTATTGGCTCGGATTTTAGTGGGAATATTTTGGAAAAACTATTAAGAAAGTTTCTCAGCTCAATTTAGCACCAATTACCGCTCCTTATTTACCGAAACAGGGGTAAACATTGTCAGAGTCGGAGCTCAACTTTTCAGAGCCTCACAATACTCATTACAACAGATAACACACGTAGGGCAATAACATAAACGCGGCGGGAATGCTCCTTGGCATTTCAACTGTTTTATGCAGGCTGCAGTTATTATTCAGATAAATTGACTATTAATCAAAGGGTGTTCTTTCTTTTTTTTAAAGCTTTAACTCCGTTCAGATTATTAAGCATAATGTAAGCATAAAAAATATTAGATTAAAAAATTCAGACCTCAACGGAATCCTTTTTGCGCAGAAAAACCCTTCATTGTATGCTGAAATGTAGATTTTGCTGTTAGCAGTGTTCGACCTTTCGTATAAATAAAAAACTACTATGCCGAATTGAAATTAAGAGTCTCACCCATTAAACCTTTAATTATTTATTCGAATACGATGTAAAACATTAAATTTATTATCAACTTCAAAAATAAGAAATCCTTTTCTTAACCTCTGTTTTCTGCGGAAAAAAAAATAAATTTTTCTACGTTCGAAAAATTGCACCTAAAAAACGGATTCAGTTCAACTGGTTTTGGTTTTGCATTTTAAGTGTTCGATTAAAAGAAAAACATGTGGTTGCATTCAAGCCGTAACGGTTAAAGCAGTCTGCGATGGAAAATTGTATCAACTTTCAAAAATAAAAACATTTATTTTTAATGTAATATATTATTTCTCTAGAATGTTTGTTTCAATAGCTTCACGAGATCTTCCTCAAATAATTTTGAAGCGTATCAGCTGGTTAATTACAAAACATAGATGCATGGTCTTTTTTTTCTGGCAAAAAGCTTTTTGGCTGTTTTTTATTACACATTGCTTCAATGAACAGCACTCGAAAACGAAGGCAAAGTTACTCGGTTGGTTGGACTGTCATTCTGACAGTCATAATGGCGCCAAATCGAATCCGTGCCAATACATATCACTTTCAAGCCTTTTTTTTTTCCGTCACAGCTTACGTAGGCAGGATTGTATTTGTTGCAATCCGTTTTTTTTCACATGCACAACTACTGCTTTTTCACGGGTCACTCAATCACACTTTTAATGATATTTATGTTTGTATTGAAAATACGTATAACAAAAAAGTGAGCAAAAATTACATCATAACAACGTTGTATTTAACGAGGTTTTGTCGCTGATGTCTTTAAACTACATGCCTTCTTTTGTGCCTTTACTTTTTTCCGCTTACTTAAATGCGTTTACTTTTTTCGATTCTTCTTCATAATGTTCTTCCTTGGAATTTTTAAAGAGAGAAACGCCACATGTGAAACGATTCGAAGCAGAGTGCGGAGTTCCGCACGGGTCAACTAGTTGATTTTTAAATTGAATTTATAACGTTGTATGCGTCTTGGGTTTACAATAAAAAACAAAATGCGAAATTGTCATAAAAAGGAATTAATATTTCAATCTCTGTTTAGAGGTTTTCCCCCTTCCCCTGAAGGGAGAGAGGGAGTTGAAAAAATACAATTAAAAAGATAATAAAAAAATCCGGAGTCGGAGTCGGGTGTTTCAAAAATCCAGGAGTCGGGGTCGGAGTCGGCCATTTTCCTTCCAACTCTGCAGCCCTGATTATAACACATTAGTAACCTCAAAAGTCAAACCCATTTGTAACATTATCTTAACGACAGAAACATCGTGGATCCTCCAGTTTCATTATAGCCTAGGTCTTTTATATCTATGTTTAGTAATCAGTTAATGATATGTTATCGCATATCTATTCAAACTAAATGTTTTCTATGACTGTATCTTACATAAACTTCGCCGCGTAAGCTACATTTTGTGTAAACGAATTCAAAATGTTTGACAACAATCGCCTTAAGTTTACTTGCATAAAATGTAGTTTTCTGGAATCAAATTCTCTCATCTGATGCCTGAAGTTATTTTTGACAAATTCAAAGTGTTTGGCAACAAGCGTCTTAAATTTATTTGCATGAAATGTAGTTTACTGGAATCAAATTCTCTCACCTGATGCCTGAAGTTATTTTTGAAAGCAAACATGTATCGGAAATCCGGCTGGATTTGCCGGTATGAAATAATCACCCTGGCTCTTAGCATGTTGAAATCAACATCGGCTGGATTAGACTGCAGGCGTTGTAATGCCAAGCAAATGACTCAGAACGCCTTTCGAGATGACAAATCAAGAGGAGAAAAATCTGATACGAACATGGGAAAAACAATATGATGGTTTGGAATTATTTTGTAGCCTGCAAGCATCAAATATAATCTAATAAGCCTAAATCATTCAAAGAAGTTGGGATAGCTCTTTAAAAAATGTTTTTGTAAGTCATGTCTCGAAAACTTGATGTCCCAATGAACCGGCGGAAGCTTTTGAGTAACCGGTAGTTCCTTTCCCAGCCTTCTGAAGAATAATTTTTATTTTCTTTTTCAGCAATAGTGAATAATGGATAGACTAAACTTATAGTTTGATAATACTAACTATTAGTTCTACTCAAAAATATTTTTACATAGAATAAATTCTATTCAGACACTTCGAAAAAGGAAGTTATTTTTGACTGCTTACATTTTTTTGTCGCATCCTAAACCGTCATTAAGTTTGTATGTCGTAGGCTCAATTTCTTTTCTCATGATTTTAGTTTGTATTGCTTTTAAACGTCTTTTTATTCTAAAAGTAGATTATTTGAGTCATCCGGAAAATAAAGGTTACTTTTTTCAAATTTTTGCCACAAGTTTAACTTTTCCGAAGATTAGCTAGAAATAAAATTTTTTGGTCGTCAGCCGCGGCAAAAAGTAGTCCAATCGTTTATTTCTCACGTAATCTTGCAACACTTCGTGCATTAAGGAGCATTGTTGTAAAAAAGTTATATTCCACACAGAAGCTGATAAGCAAAGTAATATGTTAAAGGGGAATTTTTTTTTTCTTATTTTGGCTAAATTTTTATGGAAACGAAACTCTCGGAAAAACTTCGACTTAAAAGGAGTACATTCGAGATGTGAAGTCAACATTTTATTGAAAACAATAAATTATTTTGGGACCGAAAAAAACTTTGCGATAAAGGAAAATTTTAGTCATAATGCTTTGAGCTATCGAGAATTGATTGATTTGAATTTAAGCAAGTAGATTTTAAAATTTCCCATTCTAATAGTTTTTTTTTTCATCTTTGGTTTTTATCCACGGAAGTTCTGTAATGAACGCACCTCCAGTGATTTTTATGTGAAGAGTGGTGTGATATGTTTTTTTCTTTCTTTTTTCATTTTGCGATATTTTAATTGTTTAGAGACGTCAGAAAATCAACGCGTGTGCTTATAGCTTATTATCATTACTATATTTTTATTTTATTTGTTTTGTTTTTAAGCATTTAGAAAATTTTCAAAAGTTTTTAAATGTTCATTCAATTTTAGCGACACAATTTCAAAAAAGTTGTTGAATGCAATTTGATATCGTTTTCACATTAACTAAGTTCTCTTTTTACCCAAAGAGCAATCCTATTTTTGGTATATTTTTAAATGTTCAAAGGGATGTTTGAGATAATTTTTAGCCTAAGCTAGCTGAAAGAGAAATTTAGATGATGTTAAAAATTAATGTTGATATAAAATAAACTAGGCTCGTTTAATTACGAACGATTTCTTATTCAGGTTTGATTCGTCATTTATGAAAAAGAAATTGGTCACTGAAAGAAATTTTTTACGAAAAACTGATGAAATATAAATAAATCACACTGCCGTAACTGTTAGGGTCTCAAGCTCAAGTAACTCATCGAACTGATTACATCCTTTTGAGAAAAACATTATCAATAAAAGCTTTTACAAACAATAAAGTATTTCCAACCTTTCAACAAAATTGACCTTTGAGAAATTCAAACTCAGTATTTGTCCTGTTTAGGTATCATACGCACAAGGTGATTAGCTGAATAGACTTTTTGAAAAAGTTCCCCTTCAACTCCTTGGCGTTTTACATGAGGCAACGTAGTTGAATCAACTTTTTTCCAATAAGCCGAATTTATTCGGGCAACTGTTCCACGACACTGTTAAAACTGACCCGAGTTGACTCAACTATTTTACTTGTGTGAAGAGCGAACGCTGGACAATGGCTGGGTGAGTTGAGTCAACTAAAAAGTTGATTCAAATCATCGGGATGAGAATAGTACCAGCACATGTGCCTGGCGTGCCTGATGAATTGATTGTCGTGTGAGGGATGCCGGGCAATTGCTTCACTTTTCTACCAAATTACACTTTCTGATAACCACCCGTTGGAAAGTTGATTCAATTAAGTTGCCTCGTGTGCAGGAAGCCTTAAACACCGGCTTGATTGGCTAAAGTAAGAAAAAGTTCCTTTACAATAGAACGAGGTCTTCATTAAATATATTGATCAGTAAAAGTGTTTAGTTGTAATAAAATGTGCTGTTAGGCAAATTTTGATGTAGAATTTTAGTAAGCTGTTTTGTTTGCTTTACATGCTGAAAGCACGGATGAATTTTGTTTCGTTTGTCTGTCCTTGTTTGTAAAGTATGACAGTTATTACGTTTTTTACGCTAAGACTTAAAATTTGCCCCAAATTGAAAGCATTAAAAAAAATAACTTCTATATAACGCATCAAATAATTAACAAAAAAGTAATCTGCAATCAATTTTTCTAATAAAAAGATGCCTGTTAATTAGTTGAGTGGCACTTTTCGTTGCGTTCAAGCGAGGCAACTAAGTTGAATCAACTTTTCTTCTGATAAGCCAAATTTATTCCGACGTTACCTTATTCGTGTGTACCTTTTAAAACATGTTTTAAAGTTATTTTACTCCACTCAAAAGTTTGATTTGCTTGGAATTTTTGAGTAAAATTTCTCTACTTGGTTCCATAGTAGTCTAATTTGTATACACATCCCATTGCTCTGCTATTGACCCTCTTTCGGCTCAATTCCTTGTTCTTCACTAACACCTTCAAAGTTCTCTGAAAAACTTTTCAAATCGTTGCACGAGTATTATCACGAAATGCTTATACTATAATCAAAGTATCTGAAGTTATTAAGCCTGTTGTTCGCGATCTCAATTTAGTCTTCAGGTTTAAGGTTTTCTAGAAGATTCTTGGCAAAGCCAAATGTTGTCCACCTCTTTCTCTGTCTCATTTAGGAGGATTGCTCGCCATATATGAGGTAAAATAAATCTGCATGTTCAACCAGGGCTTGCGGAGTCGGAAGAAAAAATGCCAACTCCGACTCCTGGATTTTGAAACGTCCGACTCCGACTTTTTATTACTTATTTATTAATTTTTCCCAAATTCACATTCCTCATGGGAAGGGAGGGGGGGAACCCTTAAACAGGCACTTTTGACACTTTAATATCTTTATAAGTGCAACTTTTCGGTCCGCTTTTCCGTTTTTATTAAAAAGGTGCTGTTAATTAAACCATTGATTGTGAAAAACGCTTTAATAGAGCGTAGCCTTCCATTTGAGTATCATAATTGATATGACACATAATAAATGATATATTATGGCATTAGCAAATGCATCATTTAGAATTGATGCATTTGCTAATGCCATAATTTTTCCTCATTTTTCGAATTATTTTTTATCTTCTAAGCAATTAGGAAATATTTTGCAGCACATTAACTACCAAATTTTCAGATAAAATCTCAATACGTTTAACTTTCCTTGTTAGAAATTTTGCTTAATATAAAATTATAAAACGACATCAACGTGCGCTTCATATCCTTTAAATAAAATATAAATGTTTTACATTCTGTGGTGTATTTTACTGATTAACTGTATTTTTTACTAATTAATGTCCATTTCACAGCAAATCTTTTATCGAAAATGTAATTCGCGAAAAATATTTTTAAAGCTAATTAAAAAAAACGTGACTAATACACTTTAAACAAATTAAGGCTCAACTGAGCTTGCAGAATAATTTTATGTTCGAAAGTGCTAGTCAAACAGGGGAATGTTTTGCTTCAATGAAGATAAAAGAAATGCAGATGAAACACATATTCCTGGTTGAATTATTTGATATTAATTAGCTTACAACAAGACGAGTGAGAAAATATAAACATTTCACCTTGCGCTATTTATTTTAATCAGAAACTCTATTGTGACACTGACCGTGAAATCAAATAAACACAAATTCTAAAGAATTAATCCGGAATTACGAGTTCCTGGAGCACATGTGAATTTGATAAATTCTTCCCAAAACAGATATCGAAATCATTGATGTATTAAATATATGTCAAACTGCATGCATAGTTTACGTTCCGCTTGACGATATTCTATAAAATGTAAATAAATAAAACTTTAGACTATACCATCACTTGTTGTTGGCTTTGCATTAATGGAATTTATTCGAATTTTATGTGAGAGAATTTCATACCCTACTTTGTGGATGAATCTAAAGGACGTAAATTATAAATTTTTAAATTTGCTTTATAATTGGGGTTCCAAAATTAGAAAAATAGTTTTCTGTTACGAAGAAACGCTATGCTTTTATGCAGTAGCTCACATAGCACCACCGTACCCCCCCCCCCCCCCGTGGCGTGGGTGGAGGGCGCAAGAGGTATGAGGACGCACGCTCTGAAAATATATATTACTATGTTAAATAAAAGAAAACCTTATGGGGAGGGGAGCACTTATAAATCATGCGGGGGTGCGCACTGAAGTTCATGTACACTGCTGTTTTTATGTATTTCTTCACGTCACGTTCTGTTTTACGTGTACCCCTAGGAATGAGAAGCGAAAACATTTTCTGAAAACTGAATAAAAAAGAAATTTTGGCAACCGTAACTTGTTGGATGAGATTATACGTAAATAAGATAATATAATCATACCATTTCTGTGACGGAAGTTTTTTTACCGTGCTTGTTTCTTATTTGTATTAGATCATCAATACTTCAGAATTGTGCATGTGAAACTGTAAATGTATGAAACTCGGTTTTCTAAAGAACACCTGGTGCTCAGGCGTTTATACAGTGCCGAATTTCATACATTGCCGGTAATACATATACTGAGTAATTAAACAAAAAGAAAGATTTCCACAATAAAAAGCAATTGTTTCACTATAATTCCTTTTAATGAACGTCTATTGACGAAGAAAATGAAACATTGAAAATAATTGCTGGTATGTTTTACTATATCAGAAGGGATATTAGAAGAAGTAAATGCCGCAAAATAATGTCTTTCTTCCCCCCCCCTCCCCAGAAAGGAATTTTGAACAAGATTTATTGTTGATGATCTTCGCTGTTTACAACTATTTGCTTTCTAATGTACAAATTTTTGGTTCCGGTACGAGAAAAGTCTGTATTTTGTAGCAAAACGTCAAGAGATGGACTTTTGGGCATCAGCTAATTTTTCAAGAAGTTTTTTTTTTCTTTTTTGTCAATTATAAGAATAAAAGGAAATCAGATGGTGCGATGTCTGATGAGGATAGTGGGTGAATTACCACCGCAATTCTTGCACATTTTCCAGGATTCACTGTATAGTCTTTCACAATCGTGCTTCAAAACCACGCGTTTTCTATTGACAATCGCTGGATCCATCCGTTGAAGTTTGGTTGTTTAAAAAGTTTATTCGTTACTTCAAGATGGAAACAACACCATAATTAATACAAAAAAGCTTTTATGCTCCAATGCTTATTTATTTATTATTCTATATTGTAATATGAACATTGATAGTTTTACTGCATTTAATAACTCACATAAAATTACAGAAATATAGATGTTTAAAATACCACATCAGTGAATAATGCGATGGGTGGGCTTGCTTTTGAGCACATTTTTTTTTCAAATCATAATGCCATTAAAAAGATATCAATGGTCTTAGTATGGGCGCTTAAACTTGAATGCAGCAGTGACGATGCATTGTTGATTTTTATTTTACGACACGATTTTATTTTCATGTGTGTGCGTGTGTTTTTGAAATGATTGGCTGGTAACAGCTGCGAACTCCCCCTAAAACTATTCCATGCCCCCTGCGTAGGTGCGCCTTACAGATTCGAAACCACTGCCTTAACCAATTGTTTTTTTATCCCTCCGTGATTGAAAATTTGTCCTCTAGCTAGCAAAAAATTGTTGATAACGAGGGTAGTTCAATGGTGGATTTACAGGTTTGGGAGCCCTTCGCAATATATTTTTGGGGGACCCTTTGTAAATCACAGCATTATATAAAACATTTATCATGTGCATTTTTAAATCCTTTTGGTCATGGGCTACAGTTGCGACCTTGGAAATCCGCCCTTGAGATAGCTACATTATTAAACCAAGAATGAAGATAACGTGTTAAAAATTTCGGGTTTGAAAAAAGTACATTACTTTCTAGTCCCCCTAATATGGGGACTAATACATCAGTTAGTAAGTGTACATTATCTACTAAAACGAAACGTTTAGCCATTCTGTCTCATCTACACGTTTTCTATATCTTTTTCTTACTACAAGATCTTGGAAGATCAAATACTGTTGTGCTGCAAGGTGATGAATTATATTTTCAAGCTAGCTTTCTATAGACAGAAACTTTTCCTTATCAGATTTTCATCAATGTCATATTTGTCGCAGATCTCTGTGTCACTTTTACAGGCCTCTGACATAGAAAACGACTTTACAAACACGACATCATCTTTCTGCTCAAGTGATTTTTTTTCTCCGATTCAGTGATAGACTCTTCACAAATAGAAGAGTGATAAAAGGAATATAGGGTAGAGGTTGTTCCCTGCTTTTTGCGGGTCGGAGAGCTCGCCAAGAAGCGTGACATCTGTTGGCGACTCTGACACGCCAAGATTGACGAGATTTTGTTATTTATGTTAAAAAGCGAACGAAAGTCAAAACTTCAGTTTTGATATTTTATGACACATGCGATTCAGAATGCATTTGGGTCGAAGTGAAACCTATTGAATCAATTTACCAATAAATTCGAATATTTTTAGCAATTCCCTACCATTTCTCTTCTGGTTGCATATTTCCGAATGCAAAAATAATGTTATGCTTTCCTTTAATAAATAGAATCAAATTCTTAACTTGCATAAAAAAACACTTTTAACTGCCTTACCTACTTATAATATAAAACAGCTCTTCTCTGCCAGCAAAAAACAACAATCACATGCCATCCATTTCTTTTATTTATTCTATCTTTTCTTTAGCGCTGCCATTAAAAAAAAGTATTGACGAGAATTAAATTGAAAAATTAGACCTGAGGCATTTCAGAAGCTATAAACTAATAAAAAAAGAAAAAAAAATACATAAACTGATAAAAATAAATGTAAAGCACCGGCAGATAATAAATTTACAAATAGCAATAACAACTACTTTAAATAGTAATACAAAATAATTATTAAATAAAAACAAAAAACCCGACTGCGTAAAAACCAAAAAAAGTAAAAGGAAAAAAATATAAGCCCAGTAGTTTAGAATTTTATTAAGTATTACGGAATAACTACTCCATTGAAATAGTTTTATAATCGATACACACATAAGACAAATCATAAATTCAAATTTTACGGGGTTCCTTGACTGGTCAAAAAGGAATTGGCCCGACTGTTGATCCTTCTATTCTGCTTTTGAATTTATGATTTGTCTTATGTGTGTATCGATTATAAAACTATTTCAATGGAGTAGTTATTCCGTAATACTTAATAAAATTCCAAACTATTGGGCTTATTTTTTTTCCTCTCTAGTTTTCTTGGTTTTTACGCAGTCGGGTTTTTTGTTTTTATTTAATAATATTTTCTTTAATTGTTTTAGTTAATTTTCACTGACTTAGTTATTATGTTGATAAGACGGCAAATTTCGCAATCTTGTCATTTTATTGAGAAAGTTGATATCGTGAGGATTATTAAGTACCTAGCGGTGGTCTAAACTACTGATTATTAGTCCCTCTAGAGATCTTAAAATGCTTAAAGCTACATATGCTTGACCTTTAGCAAAAATGCGCGAACTTAAGTCAACCACAGCTATACTGAGAGCACGGAAAAGTCCCCCACTCCCGCCCCCGTCAGTCAAATCTTTCTCCCAAAACTAAAAAAGTCCGTCAAGAGAGTACAAGTCGTGAAACTCAGTCCCCTGAATCACGACAAAAACAAATGCAACATGTTAGAGATGAAAATCAAATTAGTAGACTTAGTAAACAAAAAATTCAGGCAGTGAAAACGCTACCTGCAATTGTCGCACGCTGTGTAGCATGCAGGTAGCGTGCGACACGATCCCGAACTGACAATATGGTGACTGGTTGTTGATGTGATGAATTTTTATTACTCTCATAAGTTTAGTGACACTCCCAAGATTAAGACAAATCGATTGACGTAAAGATTTATCGAAATCGGTCAAGGGGTTTAGCCTGTACAACGCCACATAGGAACAAACATACATACATTCAGAGATGGGCAGATTCGTATTCGTAAATCCGAATCCGAATTTGATTCACAGCACCTTAACGTGTCAATCCGAATACGAATACATTCGTATTCACAAGTGTGAATTCGAATAGATTCATGTTTGCTAGTGTGAATCCGAATACGAAATTCGGATTCATACCTATGAATCCGAATCCGAATCTATTCGGATTCAGATCTATGAATCCAAATCATTTCTGATTCACATCTATGAATACGAATCCATTTAGATTCACACTTGGATTCACTGAAAAATTCAATTTAAAAGGCCAATATAAATAAATAAATGTTTCTTTGTACCTCGCTACAGTTCGAGTTTTGGGTGTTAGCGAGTTTTTGGATTTATATTTATTGGCATCAAACTAAGTAATTGACCCGAAAATGAACTTCCTACTATTTGGAGCCGCAAGTCGAATACTACTGGACCCAGGTTTTAGAAGTCCATAAAAAGTTAAAAATCATGGTTTTATGATTTTTAACTTTTGGTCATGAACACTAAAAATTTTCGCTAATTTTTCGTACAGTCAAGTGCCCATACTTGGGACAGTTTTGAACTTTTACCTCTAGTAGCATATTAATCATACGTTTTCCATTCGAACGAAGTATTCTATTTTCAGGATGTGCCTTACTACGTTTCTTCAAGACAAGGTATAAGTGTATAGATTTGTCCCTTTAAAAAAAAAAAAAAAAAAAAAACGTTCATTCTCCCAAGTTAGGGGCCTCCCTAGGGGGTTCGTGGTAACGTATTCTTCCCTAGCAGATATAAGACTAGCTTTGAATTCTTTCACAGTATCAGTGTAGTGGTATCGCTGTAAATGGCGTATTAAATTCGAAGTATTCAAAATGTTCACCTGAACGTCTTTAGTTTTTGAGGGAACATTCGCATCACATTCTAAACTTAAAGCTCGAATAGATTTATGAGATGCTCTCTCTAGGGAAATAGCATTGGCATTATCACTCACTGACTTGAAAAAATCACCACTTAGTGCTGATCTTAGCGAAAATCGCAATTTCTGAAAAGGTTCTCATTCCGAATTCAAAGAATTGTCCTCGGAATAATAAGTAATCTTACTAAAAGAAACAAAAAAAAAAATTCATATTGTTATTAAATAAATGTAATTGAAACCGAAGAAAAACATAAAAAAATCATAGTAGCCATTAACATTAAAAAAGAAAAAACTTGCAAAGTATATATATATGAAACGAGATTACCTTTCAATGAAATTAAAAATAATAAATTGGATACGTACCTATTAAGAGTTAAGCTTAGAGTGGTTCAAAAAAACTTTTTTTAGCTAGAGTCCAGGACACAACCTATTTTTTTTTTCAGACTTACTAATATTATTATGCTGTAAAAGTTTTAGTTTCTTACTCAAATTTTAAGAGGGTGCTCAATTTAACATTAGTCGTAGCATGGAAAATGTCACAAATTTGGAAACATTTAATTTCCCCAGCTGTGGTTTTGTAAATATTTTTTTTTGTAATGTATATGCATATTACATTTGTATATTTATAATATGTAGCATTGTTATTTCAGTTCAATGTAATTTTTAACGCCCCTCCCCATACTTATGATGTTTGGGGGAGGGAGTTGAGCACCCTCTTTCAGTTGAAATAAGAAGTCAAAATTCTTCCGGTATATTACTATCCACAAGTCTAAAAATATTGAGGGGTGTCCTGTTATCTATTAGAAACTTTTTTTTACATGTATTTTTGAACCACCCTAGTTAAGCTATTTACTTATTCACTAAAAAATAAACATACAATCCTCCTCAACTTACAGTAAGTCAAAACAGTAAGAAAAAAAATATGCCTGCGTTTTATAAGATAAGAATTCTAAAAAACAGTCTTCTTTTCAGTCCTTGATGAGTTTTATTAAAATATTTAAAATACAAGAAGCATATGGTTTCCTGTTTTTCTTCGTGCATTTTATTTCAGGTGTTATTATTTCAAAAAAAAAAATAATTCAATGCTCTACGCTATTTTTATTCTTTCTCAGTTTATGTACTTCCGTATTATTTCCTTTTTTTCCCTTAGAAAAAAAGAAAGGTGTTATTTATTTTGATTGTTAAAACATTTCTGGGAAATACACCCATATGGATATGGGACTTAATATTGTAGCAAGATTTTATCAAGCTCAGATGTGTAATTATTTTTTACTGATTTCTGAACTACTCAAACTTAGATTTTATGAATTTTTAACCATATATAGGAAAAGAATCATCTAATTTAACATCTAGCTTGAGCATTTTAACTTGTTAGTATCAAATACTATATTTAAATAAATTTAAATTTCAAAAATTCCATTTAAATCAGAAAAATCCGGTTTAAATAAAAAAATCCGAGTTTATATATATATATATATATATATATATATATATATATTTTAAAATCCTGATTTTTATCAACCCTGTTATGAAGTAAGATCCAACAATTTAAACACTACTTTATAATCTGTTTAATAAAATATGTAGAGCTTTTTTTTTGTTCTTGAGTACTGATTAAAAATTTCCCAATTTATCTGTTGAAAATCACTGTATTCTGTCAGCGCATTATGTTTTTATACATCATTCATTAAAACTTTTTATACAGTTTAACCTCAAATTATTTGACAAAAATTTCCAGCAGATTCCTTCCATTTAAAATTGCATTTGAGGGAAAATATCAGCAATTTGACGCTAAAAAACATTTATCGCCGCTTGAATTTCATTACGTTTCATAACGAAACTACCGTTCTTGCCACTCTAATCTCTCTCAAACCGGTCTCCGTGCTTGGTCATGGCGGCCAATGGAAGCAGTATACGAGTCGTTCCTCTACCCTATTATAGAACTCTTTGGTACGAACAAGAACGTTTTCGCAGTAGTCAACGGTTGCGATAGTTGAAAATAAATGCGAAATACAAAATACAACCCAGCTTTCTTTTACGCATTTTCTGTTTTTTCGTGAGCAATTTGGTTAGTAGAACTATTAGCAAATAATTATCTTTGTGATCGATGCTTCCTTCCGGAGATGGAGTGTTGAAATGTATGTTTGTATTATTCATTAAAAAACCGTTTTCTTCCATCATAATCTATTCTTTTTTTATACGAAACGTTTCAGAGAGAATCCGCATTTTCAACGGTACAAGTATCTGTAAAATCAACAAATTTTTACAATCAAATTTGGTCCTTTGTAACATTAATCACTGCATATTCATCATATTTTAAAGTTGTGTAATTGAGATAAATTATCTGTGGTAAAATTATATAAACAAATCAAGTTTCAATTTACATGACTTTGGTAGAATTCCACTTTTAAAATTTTTGAACCCATAACAATACCGTCACTTTTCTTCAGAAATTCACTAACACCGAAAACTCGACCTGTAGCGAGGTACAGACAGACATTTATTTATTTATATTGGGCTTTTGAATTGAATTTTTCAGTGAATCCAAGTGTGAATCCAAATGGATTCGTATTCACAGATATAAATCAGATATGATTTGGATTCATAGGTCTGAATCTGAATAGATTCGGATTCGGATTCATAGGCATGAATCCGAATTTCGTATTCGGATTCACACTTGTGAATACGAATGTATTCGTATTCGGATTGACACGTTAAGGTACTGTGAATCAAATTCGGATTCGGATTTACGAATACGAATCTGCCCATCTCTGCATACATTGACTCATAAACAGATTACCCTCCTTTGCGTCGCGCACGCGCAGTCGGGTAAAAATAGAGTAGTTAAGGATAAAATTTCAAAATTATTGCATACATGTCTAGGAAATATTTTTGCGATTTTATGCTTTAATTACGTCGGTTTTATCATTTACTTTTTTAGCTCCAAGTTTTACTTCCTAATCCACTACTTAATGCAACAAAACTGTTTTAAGAACTTGACTTATTGGGATTTAAACTTTAAACAATTGCAGAAAATAGCTTATTATGGAGAAAACTATGTTTCTAAATAATTATCCAAAAACTTTGCTATGGAATTTTAGGAATTTTTTATAAAAATGTTTATGAACAGCAGCTATCACGCTTCTCAAATTTTAACATATATGTTGTTTTTTTACCAAATGTAAAGAAAAATTGACGTTCTTTGAAAATGTTCTCTCAGTTGCTGTTGTTGTCGTATGGCAATTCCAAAAAGAAATACAATATAACAAAAAGAGAGTTAAATTGAGCCGAAAGCTTTAAGAACGGCTTTGGCGTTCTTTCTTAGTAAAATTTATTATTAGATTTTTTTTGTATTAGGTAGTAGTTGCTAAAGCGGATCTTTTTATCTACTTCCATACTACACTATTTTCAATTTCAAATTTAAAGTTTTATGCAATTTTTTGGAGTTTAAAGAATTTTGAAGAAATTTTATTTGTTGAAGATCGTTTAGAGTATTGTTCTCTAAGATTTTTGTCATAAAGTTTATTACATTTTCTCTCAACTTTAAACGTCATTTATTCGCTATTAACCGTAACAAGAAAAAAAAATATTGCGATGTCCTTTACAAAATTTACAGTGAGGAAGTTAACTCGTTATAATTCAGACCTCCTACGCACGAGGTGCTTAGTTAAATCAACTTTTCAGAAAAAGTCGCCGGTCAGTTGACTGGCCGTTTTCGTTGTGTTCACTTGAAACAACTTAGTTAAATCTCCTTTTTTTTTTCTTATAAGCCGAACTTATTCGAGCAGCTGCTCCACAGCGCTGTTAAAACTGAACCGAGTTGCCTGAACTAATTCACAAATGTTTTTGAGATGTCTCGGCGATGTCCTGATGCGTTGAATCAACTAAAATGTTGATTCAGCTCAGATATCAATAGATATGCATTAAAGATATAGACTATGATGAGAAAATTCTAACTCTTCAAAGGGTGCTGCGAATTTTGGAACTCCTGTTGTATAATATTCAGATGTTCCCACGGACGAAATCATGTTAAAGTTTTAAGGCCAAAAAAATTTTTTAAACGTTTTTGGCATAATTATTCTTTTCCGGTTTTAGAACATCTTTATAGAACAATGCATACAAACTTTTTTTTTCACTTTTATATTTCTTTTTTTTTGTTTCTTATTGTATTTTTCTTCCATTGTCGACCTTATGTTTATTTCAAAGCCTTGTAAAGTTCTCTTCTAAAAACTTTTCATAAAAGACCGCACTCTCAAACAAGGTTGTAGCGTTACTATTCTTCACGCACTTCTTATGCGTGGGTCATACGCGTTTTAAGTGCACCCTACCGTGCGGGTTATTATTCAAGATCGTGTTTAAAACAGTGGAACGCGCGGGTTAAACAGGCCTATTTAGTAATTCCTCGGCAGCTACGCGCCGTTGACGAAAGTGTTTCCACAGATTATAGACGTTCGAGTTTTTATTTAGATTTCTGATTGCTGCCAATTGTTATTAGGCAGAAGCGGCGATGCGCTTTCGCGCGTGATTACGCGTTAACTTCTGTGAACATTTTAGTGTTTTTTCATTCTGCTAGCGAAACGGAAAATTGTATTCGTGTGCTCTACAACTAAAGAAAAAATGTGAAAGTTTGGGCTGTGTTGTGAGAACAGCAACCCAATGGAAAACATTTCAGATTCCATGGTATTTAAATATACAGCACGCTGTAGTGTTATCGTTTTCTTAATGTTGTTATTTTTATTGTTAGTCTTATTATTTTTAATTTATTTTCTCATTTAAGGTGGTTCCACTTTCTTTACTTGAAATCTTCTTTAAAGAAGGTATTCTAGAATTCACATCGTGTAACTTCGATTAGTTATTGAGTCTAGTTTTTAAATTAATGTAAAAGGTATTTTCCCAGTAGAATTTGACGTGTGTATTTTTTTTTTATTTTTTATTTATTTTTTTAGCAATTTTTAAAACTAATGCTAAAAACACTCAATTATATGATTATCCGTTTTTTTTTTTTTTTTTTTGGCATTCAATATTATGTTTTACAGCAGGGTTTTCCAAATTTTTACGATTCGCGGCACCCTTCACAAAATTAGAATTTTATTACGGTACCCTAGCCTCTATCTCTATTATAAATTATATGAATGCATTGAAACCATAAGCCCTTCGCGGCACCCCTCGTGTCTTCCTGCAGCACCCTAGGGTGCCGCGCCACTCAACGATTCAACCACAAATAAAAATTTAAGGTCAAAAAGTAATTTATATCCTGAAAAACAGGAGTTGCTACGCGGATGGGGGGGGGGGGGGGGATCATGTTTGCAAATCCAAGTCAGAAAGCTGAAATAAATCTTTGTACTTACAAGCTGTTTGAGTACAGCACTTACGAAGCAATAGAAAAATATGATTTGCTGTATTACCAAAAAAAAAAAAAAAAAAAAATTGTTTATGTATATTCCACCATGGTTTTTCTTCATGCGTGTTTCTTGAGAGAGAGCTTTTCTGTTTTAGTCGGTTGCTTTGTGATATTTCATTCCGTTATTTCCTTAGTTATATCAGCACAATAAGATGCATGGTAAAATTTTTGTTTCCCATTTTTTTTTTTTTTAATTGCACTTGGCATCATCGTTTTAGTGCATTGATTTTGGTATTAATTTGTGACAAAAGCAAATAATTTTCAGTATAGACTCGTGAATTATGCATTCACGAGTATAATCAATGAGCTATATCATATTTTCATAGAAAGAAAGTTTTGTGACAAAAATATAATCATTAATGCAATATTTCGACTGATTTATTTCATTACCATATTTGTTTTAGGGGTACACTCATTCCATGATTTCTTATGTTATCAAACTTGGCGATTTTGCTTGCATTACCTCGCGGATCAAATTTTCACAGTTATTTTTTTAATTATCAATAATGGGAAACATACATGTTGTGTAAGATCACTTTTATTTTAAATTATCAAATAAAAATAATTTATAAAAGAAAATGTCATGCTATTCAGGCATCAGAATTATTCTTTTCCAAAATTCATTTTGAATTTTTTTGAAGAACAACAAAGAAACAACCAATAACCTGCGAGTTTAATTATGTAAAGGGTGTCCCAAAATTAACGCAAGATTTGAATTTGCCGCCATTTTTAACCGACTTCAAAAAGGAGGCTGTTATCAGTTCATACCGTATGTATGTTTTTTTTTTTTTTTTTTTGTTCACTCACAGCGTCTCACCTAGTGAACCGATTTTGATGATTGTTTTTTTAATGGATAGGGGATGGCTCAACTTAGGTCCCATTACTTTGTTTGACCATATTTGTTCTTTAGAAAAAAGTTATGGGCAAAAAACAATAAATTTCATGCAATTTCCCTATTAAATGATTAAATTTAAAACCCATTGTTATGAAAGATTGGTGCCATACGACAGTAACATTAATAGTAATTGTAATGATAATTTTGAATGAAGGCTTCTCTGAAGCAAGCATCAAGTTTCTTCAGGGGGATATTTCGATATTTGGGAATTTGGCGCTGTCGTCTCATTTTTGGCGTAAATAATTTTATTTTGGTTACCCTGCTGATAGTAGTATTTTTATCGTTATCGTCTATGCCAATAACAGATGATCGGTGCTAAGTAAGAAGATACAGGATTGCATAATAAGCAACTTAGATGCTGTGAAATGAAAATTTGTTAGGAAAAACATAATACTTAAATAGTTATAATTAAGTTAACTACACATGAATTCCAGAGAGAAAGAAAGATAAGTTTTTAGTGCCAATCGCTTAAAGTTTAACGCTTGTTCATAGTTCTTTTTTTTTTTTTTAGTATGGTGCATTTTTATGAAAAAAATAAGATGAAGTTTCGTGATGGTAACTTCTTATTATTTCTGAAATACCTACATTTACACTAAAAAGAATGAAATAAAAAAATTTTGAAAAAAAAAATAGAACCGACTTCAAAATTGCTCTAAAAAGTGAAAAATAATTTTATTCTTTAAACATCATCGATAATGCTTTTAAACATAATTTTTGAAGTTGGCGCAAAAAAAAAAACGTAAAATCCAGTGTAACCATGCTTCGTTCATAATTTTTTTCAGAAAAGCATCCAAAGTTACGAACGAATGTCAGCAATGCATAATGTATGTGATAGTGGCCTGGTTACTGGGCCTGGTTAAATTTATAGTTCTAGTTGAGTTATGTCTGTGAATGATTTTATCTATCGTTTTTGCGCCAACTTCAAAAATTATGTTTAAAAGCATTATCGATGATGCTTAAAGAATAAAATTATTTTTCACTTTTTAGAGCAATTTTGAAGTCGGTTCTATTTTTTTTTTTTTTTTTTTTCAATTTTTTATTGCAATAAATGGTTGGCAACCCTGAAAAAAGAACAATTTGACAGCTGAGAGTTTAGGGTAATCAAAAATGGAGCGTTATACGATACAATAACGCGCTTTCATTATTGAACAATTGTTTCAAAAATAATGAAAGTTGAGGCTGGTCAAGCAGTTACTGTTATTGGCGCTCGGTATCGCAACACGGTAATGCGCGGGTGGTTGTGGGCTTGTTGACATATACCTTTGAATTCAAATAACCCCATAAGAAGAAATTTAAAAATGTTAAATCACACGATCTAGGGTGCCAATTCTGATGACCGAAATGATAGAGTACGCGACCAGGAAACGCCTCATGCAGTAATTGAAATGTTTCACTCTATCTAGCTGTATGGTACAATAACACCCCATTTTTACTAACCCTAAACTCTCAACTGTCAAATTGTTCTTTTTTCATGGCTGCCAACAATTTATGGAAAAAATGGTGGCAAATTCAAATCTTGCGTTAATTTTGGGACACCCTTTATTATATATCTATTTTAGTTTCTATAATAAACAATCGTTTTTAAGACTTTCTAAAATTCTAAATGCTGCAACATTTAGCAAACATACTTTCATGATATCTAAATTGCACTACTGTGTTCTACAATTAGCTTGAATATATAACATAAAAGTACTTACCAGTCATTGAATTTCAACTGAAGCGCTTAAAACAGTTCAATAAATCGTCTATTCATGTGGGCCGGCAACAGTATAACTTTGGCATTTTATGAAATTCTTTGTCACATCAAAAAACAATTCTATAATAAAATTACACTCTTATTCCGAAACGCAATCATCAAATATACAAGTTTTGACGACGCATGGCGCTTAATCACACAACAAAACAGTTCTATCAGAGCGAGTAAAAGCTGCAGTATATGTTGTAAGTAGCAGTTGTAGTTGCTTAATGCAGGTTTTACTAAGAAGTATCTCCCAGTGAAATATTTTAGAATAAAGATAAATTAGAAGACACACACATACACATATATACAAAAAATTAGAGACGTACCGAGTACTCGGTAACTACTCGGTACTCGGCCAAATTCTGATCAGATACTCGGCCAATACCGAGTAGTTGCAAAAAATTGAATATTGTCCAAGACAGATACTAAAATTTATAAAAAAAAGAGCAAGCATTATATTCTGCAATCATTTACAATTAAAATTTATAAGTCAAATTTAAATTTTGAGAATAATGAAGTTTGTAATGCTTTAATGGAATAAATCTTTATTTTAATGTCCCCAAAGTTAATAAAACTTATTTATTAAAAATTACGCAAGAAATGTAAGTATAGAAAATATGGAATTTTTATATTAAAAATGGATTTTTGCTACAAACAAAAATTAGTTATAAAAAATGTAAAAATACCTTTGCTTAAAAAATAAAACAACCTTAAAAGTACAGTGCAGGAACTCTGCAGACACGTGTTTTAACATTACAAGGAATTCCTTTTTCAATGCACAAAATGAGGGCTCGTAGATTTAAAGGCATCTGACAAAAGCCGTATTTTTTTGTTGAATGTCTTTACATTCTTTAGCTCACATGTTATGCACTGAAAAAGACGTTCCTTGTAACGGGTGGGGGGGGGGGGCAGAAACACGCGTCTGGAGTGTTCCTGCACATTTGTTTTATCTGTTTTTAAAAATTATTTATGTTTGGCAGATTAGAACTATAATTGATTGGTATACAGTGAAACCCTTCCTAACGGTCACCCCTCAAAGGCGGACACCCCTCTTATGTGGACAATTTTTAATTCCCCAGTTCCAATGCAAATAACATTATTAAACCCCTGTCCTGCGGACACCTCTATATTGCAGAAAAAAAATTTGTCCTGTTAGTGTCCGCATTAGAGGGATTTTACTGTAATTTGTTTTAATTCCAACTTGATTAATCATACCTTTTATTTATTTATTTTTAATTAAAAAAAATTTTTTTTGTAAAATTTTTGACACAGACAAAATTGTATATATATAATGCGTAATTAAATTTCAGCAGGAATTTAGTTTTAAAAACTATTATATGGACAAGGAGGTTTATACTACTATTCCAATAAGTTCAAAATTCATCACATGTGTGTCAGTGGTTCTTCTTAAAACATAATTGGTACTTGGAACTCGGCCGAGTACTCGGTAACTCGGTACTCGGCCGAGTAATAAAAGGCCGAGTACTCGGTACTCGGCTACTCGGCCAAAGTGCTACTCGGTACGTCTCTACAAAAAATCCAGAGAATCTTTTAATGTTCTATTATTTATTATGTGCTAGTAGCATGTACTACCGTGGGTAGGCAAAGGGCAGCAACTGCATTTTTTTTTTTTTTTTTTGCATTTTTGTCATTTGTTGTACGTTAGCTTTATTGTACAAGCTTGCTTATTTGGCTTCCGCTGAAAAAAAACAGCGAAAAAACGTCTAATTCCAACATTTCACTACAGTTAGTATTGAATGCAAAACGCGTTTCTTCAAATATCATGAAAACTCATTTCGCAGCTACTGCTCTACTGCTCTTTATCTTACCTGCCCACGGCAGCGTAGTGACACCAGCACTATTACCTACATGTTCGTCAAAAGAATATCAAAAATTATTTCTTCACAAAAATTATTGTGTTAGCGAGATATATCTATTTCATCTTGTTTGACTTCAGGAAATTTATTTCAAAGTTTTTTTTTTTTTTTTTTTTAATTGCAAAAGCACTTGATTTTACATCATAGGCTTTCATGTTTCGCAGATACATGTGATCGGAGTAAAAATTGAATTAAAGAAACTTTGATAACAAATTTTAAAATGTATAAAAGAGTAAAATTATCAACAACAAAACAATAAGAAAATGTACAACGATTTGAAATACAAAAATGACGTACAAATACATGAAATACAAAATAATTCAGTCACTAAATGTCAACATCATCTCCCTAGCAATCCAATATATTTATTTCAAAGTGAATCTTTATTTACTTACATTTTTCTCGGACTAATAAGTTTTGAGAAAAATTTGCAATTTTTACATAATCAAAATTTTGAATCCTGCTCCACAAGACTTGAGATAATGAATCAAAGAGTCGGACATTTTTATCTGAAAAATAAAGTATTTGTCGATAAGAATATTTCAATTTATGCCATTTAAAGGGGTAATTGTACAGCAATAGACGTAGCAATTGCTTCAGAAAACACTCTAAAAAGACTCCAATATGTCACATCCTTATTTCATTGCATGTGTTTTTATGAATAACTCTGACTTTTCTTGCATATAATGCAATTAAAGTTTCAGAATTTCCAGACAAAATATTTAAATAACCTTTATTTGCTAACGTATCTCGTGAAATACGTCTAATACTGAACCGAAAAATGTTATTTGAATATTTGTTTTGCAAATCTTCAAAATTAAACTGCATTATATGCAAGTAGAGCCCATGTCCTTCATAAAGTCCGTATAATGAAGCAAAAACTTAATATATTTGAAGTCTTTGTGCGGTGCTTTTTGCAAACAGGGACGCCCTGAATTTAAAATTTTTGGGAAGGTGGAAACTCAATTTGCCGAATAGAACCCCAAATTTCGCCGAATGTTGATAATTTTACCGAATATATCTCCAAATTTTCCCGAATCGTCAGGAAAAATTTACTGATAAAGGAAATTTTTGGAAGGTTACAGTGACATCCCATCGGAAAATTCCTGTGTGTTTGTTAAAGTGGAACTTCCCAAAGGATCCTTGCACAGTTGAGCGTAAGTTGGCTGCCAACACGTGTTATTTTCTTTCCAGAAATGATATATTTACTTTGATCACATGCACATTTTACATTTATCGTTTCATTCTATTTTTAACCATCACGGATTAAATTTTAGATGAAAAACAATGTACTCAGAATTTTGAAGTGCGTAAGATTTCTGTTTCGTATCTGCTAAGTGTCAACTGGTATCACCACAGTGCTCTTTACTAGCAACTATTCGAGAATAAGAAAAAACTTAGTTTCAAAAGGTAACAGGAAAAGGATTAGAAAAATATGTATTTAGGATCAGCAAATAATCCGAAAACATTTGCTTTGCGACTACAAAATTTTGTTCGAAGTATTAGAATTCTGCTTAGCGCCATTGCTGCTAAAGTAACAACGATATATCAAGTCAGCCCTATTTTCGAATTGCTTAAATCTTAACAAGCCGTGAAATCACTTTTGTTGAACAGAAAGATCTTAGATAATGTTGTTACGTCGATGCTTATCGAAAGAAGGTAACGCTACTTTAGAAATGACAATTTCTTGTTTTGCCGATTGAAGCATTACCGACTTCTCTTTTGCTGGAAGAAACGGAAAAGATTAAAACCCGAATGATTGAATACATTTTTCTCAACGTTTTCATACTATAATGAGACATTGATATAGAGCCTCAGCAGAATATTCACACATAAACTCTGTTGAGCTTCAGGGTAGGTGAAAATTTGGCTTGGATTAGGATTTCTTTTGAAACTAAACGGTTCATTTCAGTTGTCTGTGCAGATAACATCCAATAAATCGTTTCAAAATTGATGGATTTTTTATATATTTTTTTGTATGTAAATACCAGAAAAGTGTACTCAAAGTGCTGATTGGTCTTGAATAGGAATGCATCAATGTCGTAATAGATCATAAAATGGCGTAGAGTATTTCGCAACAGATATAAAGGATTAAAGGTTTAACACTACCCTTTGTCCCAGCTATGATGTTCATAAAGCAGTTAGATACAAAACAGAGATTATAGTAGGAATTTCAACTTTACAATAAGTTAAGAAAAGTGTTGTACTTAGTCCATTTCAGAGAGAAAAGATATAATTCATCCATTTTCACGATAAAACTAAACGGAACTTATTTTACTGCCGCCAGAAAAATGGGGACACAATTCACCTATTCCCTCTGCAATTAATATATTTTAACCTGCTGAAACATATTTTCCCAAGGACGTACAGTCTGAGTAAAAACTTTAAGGCCAGTAAGCTTTTTTAAGAAATTGGACACATCTTAAACTTATTATCAAAATATCATTTGAGTGACAATTATTAACCTTAAATACAAGTAAAAAAGTCGAAAAATTTCGTTTGTAAGTATTTCTATATCAGAAAATATTACCGATCAATATTTGATCCTGAGTAAAATCTTTAAGGCCAACAAAGAGAAAAGCATATGAAGACAAAAATAAAAACATTTTTGAGCTTGTTTAGAAGGCTTTTCTTCAAATTGCTTTAAATATTTTTGTTTTCAAGGGTAAAACTATTTTTGATAACGTTCGGGGTCTATTTTATGCCATTCATCATCGATAGTAAATTTTAACTCTGTTTGATGAAGTAAAATGTCTCCCATTTGCATAAACTGATCTTGCTAAGTCACCCCATAAGTTCTCTATTGGACTAAGATCTGGAGACTTAGTTGGTTATTTCATAGTTTTAAAATTGTTGACTTGGAACCATTTTTTTTTTCACTGTTACTCTAATGGATGGGTGCATTGTTTTGCTGATATTTCAAATTTTCTCCAGCAATAAATTCAGCATTTGGTAAAAGATGGCTTGTGAGGACATCTTGATATGCTTGTGAATTTATTTTACATGAAACAAACATAACTGAGCCCACACCATTGTAATAAAAGCCATCTCAAGTCATGCTAGAGCCTCCATCTAATTGGCGCTAGGAGAATATTTCCTTTTCTTTTCGTAAATCATGCCAATAGTGCTTCCATCTGTCTGGTCCATCCAAATTCCACTTCTTTTCGTCCAAAAAAATATTTGTAGCCATTGGTTACCCGATGTCTTGATTTCCTGACTCAAGTTTAAATGCCCTATGTTGTGTCTGATTAGTAACTGAGGATGAGGCAATTTTGCTGCATAAATAAAATCTTCACACCTTCTAATTGCGTTACGCATCGTTTTTGACAAACATTCAAACATAATTTTTGAATAAGTTTCCTGATTGAGTACTTTTCAGATGAGAAAAGTTAGCAAACTCTTCCTCCATCACGCGAAGACAAAGCTTTAGGTCTTTTCCCGGTGTTTTTCTTACCATAACTGTGTTTCAATTTAAAAAAGTTTTTGACTTCAATCTTAAATCTTCCAATTTTTTTCGCAATAGTACGCCTAATCATCCCCGCTAAAGAAAAAACTTCAATGTGCTCTCTTGCATGAACAGTTAACTTCTTACCTTTCGATATCTTTACAAAGAAAACCAAAACTTTGAAGAAATTAAGGACAAAACTACGAGTTGAAGGGCTTCCATAATCTTGTTAATTGCGGTGATATTTATTCCAGTATATAAGCCTATAGTTAAAAAAAAAAAACTAGTGTCCTTAAAGTTTTTACTCAAGCTAAAATACTAACTATGAATATAGAACTGTTTTTCTGGTAATTGCATACTTTACAAATCCTGTCTGTTGTGTTATTTCTTGCAAATGAACATTAATAATTAATAATACAATAGTATTAAAATCAATTTAGTTTTATTTTCTAGTTTTCACAAAAAAAATGTACTGTCCTTAAAGTTTTTACTCAGGCTGTATTTCCTTTGTAAATGCATTAATTAATCATCATAGTCTTAGAGCTTTTCTTTAAGAGGGGTGGGGGAGTTGATACTTGATTCATTTTTTCTTACCCGCCACTTATGTTGACAAATTCTTGTATTATTATCAACGAAAATGACACTAATAACGATAATAGTTGTTATTATTATTAGTATTGTTTGCACATTTAGGTGGACCGATGATTGTCTAACTAAAACTAAAAGAGTTAAGCTCATATTCCATAATATTCAAATTTCTGTAGCTTTATCTCATTAATGGTTTCTCCTATGCATATCGCCATGCAGATAAGACTAGTTAGAAGCATTATTAATTGTCTGAAATTGATATTTGTATTTGACCTTGATCTCGCAAAGGTTATTTCTTGTCGCGCTACACGTTCGATTAAGCACTAAGTTTTTATCGTTCCTAATGGCTGATTTCTATCGTACGATGTGAAGTGAAGAGACATAAATATAACTTAATGAAACATGTATCTATGTCACCTGTAGGTCTGATTTATTTTATTACTTTCTTTATAAAAATATATGAATTTCAACTGCTCGACAAACCTATTTCAATTGCTAATTGAAAACATGTACATCAATATTTATACTTTTTTCACTTACATAAAGATTTATGCTAGAGAAAGTTCAGAAAATACGAGTGTGTAAGCATAAAAAAATTCATACCGATTTTTTCCTTCAACTAAAACACTTTCGCACTTTATGCTCGCATACATTTTTTGCGGTTCTGTGAGTTTCTTTGCCTAATAAAATGTTTGGACACAAATTACGAAACACATTCATTTATTCATATAATTGATTTTTCAAACTTTAAAAATATTCATTTCTACGTTATTTTTGTTGTATTTAAAATATTGTTCCTACTGATTGTACCTGACTGAAATTTTGTACCGTTTTTATAACGTTAAAGAGGGTAAATACCTTTTAAATAAATGGGTGAGAGTATATGAAGAAAAAAATAATGCTAATCTCTAGGAGGAACAAGCTGAGGTATACTTGCTCCGGGTGCAAATCCACCCTCTTTCTGTCAACTCGATAGGAACACTTGAGAAAAGTTGGTGATTGCGGCAGTTTCAAGGTCTGTCCCGACTCAGAAAAATCATAGATCCAGCATAGATGCTTTTCCAATCTCATCAGTAGTTCATTATCTGACAAAGAATATTTTGCACGTTTAGATTTCTTTCCACTAAATTATTTACTTCGCTGAAGAAACGTATTTTATTTAGTTGCTTAACGGCACGAAAAATAAGAAATTATTTCTAAATTTTTCTTCTAGTTAGAAATTCGGATTACTATTTTTACAATTTTCTGCACCTACGCGCGCTTTTTTTACTTTTCTCCACCTCACCCTGCTTCTTAGCATGAAGCCTTATGCTGACCCTCAACTTACTGAGCATTCTATTCTATTGTTATAGTTAAAAATAGAGTAAAGATTTTAGTTAAAAAATGAAGTCAGGCTGAAATTTGATAGAAAGAAATTTTAATTACTTAATGTGGATGAATTATCATTAATGAATGTAGGATTTATTTCATACTAGCTGAACCAGCACATCGATGCTCTTACAAATCGTTTAAAAGATTCCCTTGTAGAAACAACTCCCCCCCCCCCGCCCCCCTCGGATGTGAAATAATAATTTTTCTTTTGCTAAAATGGGCACACATCCTTTAAGAAAAAAACATAAAACTAAAAAAAAAAATCACCAAAAAAAGAAAATTACTTTAAAGGTTGCTTTGAAACTTAACATAATCCCTCAACTGTATTGTTTTTCGCCTAGCTCGACAAGCAATCTCGTTACCGTAACCCAGTCGATGAGCAAATATAAATGAAACTCCTCCTCCCCCCTGATGTAAAATAATTATTTTCTTTAACTAAAATGCTTAACCATCCTTCAAAAAACCTGAAAACAATTCTTTGCCATTTAAAATATTTCGCCAAATAAACAAAAATACATTAAAATTTCATTAACAGTAACTTTCGAATGTAAAATCATCCCGCAACGCTATTGTTTTTCTTCAAATATTCCAAGCGACCACGGTACCGTAAACCAGCCGATTAGCTAGCAACGCGCTCTCCAATCGATTAGCGATCCGATCTTTCTAACGATAATGTTTAAACGATAATTCCGCTTTCTCACCTTCCCCAGCAAAAAAAGGATGTAATTAAAGAACACATTACATCTAGAATAAAAGAAAACTCTTGGCTCCCTGCACCCCGTAGAAAATAGAATTTTCTTCAAATTCGCAACGAAATTTATTTGATTACTTCGCATCCCCTAGAAGAAACAACTTTAAACTAAAAATTCACATTTGCAAATACAAAAGGGAAACCCCGTTACCCCACCATAGAAAAAAAAAGATTTTAAACTGAAATATGCAATGCAATTTCAGTTAATTTTGAAAATATTGATCAGATACTATAAAGTCAATATTGGTATACGGGAAAATAGGCACATTTAGTTCTGGACGCAACTTCTTGTTAAAAAATAAACAAATAAAAAGCATACACACACACACACTGTTTGAGGATTGAAAGAAAAGTTGCTCAAACTAATAAATTAGCTCATTTGAACGCCTGAGTATTAGAATTATCATTTTTTTTTCTTTTTAAAATCACTTTTAAGAATATTCGCAAAAAGAAAGGATTAAAAAGTTGTAAGATTCAAGTTTTTGCAATTCGGATATTTGAAAAATGTAAATAGAAGCAGTCATAATTTGATTTAAATTTTACATTAGCATATATATAGTACATAAAACTGATTGGATGATGAAAACATCTTTTAAACAGAGGAGAAAAAATGTCATTTTCTTTATTGGAATTAATTTTTAGGAACTTATATTTTGTAGGATCTAATTAATTAATTTTGAATTTCAAGTTAGGAATTTGGATCTTTACACCATTCCTTTTCTTTCGCTACTGATAAAATGTCTTTTTTTTTAACTTAATTTAAAAGTAGTTTCCAGAAATCGCTACAATTTTTACTTCCTTTTACAAAAAAGGAAGTATTGTATTCGCGAAAAAATTTTCACTCAAAAATCGCCCTTAATTTCCATTTTGCTCACCCCCAAATGAATGTTGAGTTTTTTTTTCGATTCGACCACATGCGGAAAAGTGCCTAAGAATGTATAGACACGCGAAATATCCATTTTGACCATCACCGAGGTAATTACAACGACTTTTCTCGTGACGTCTGTATGTATGTGCGTATGTGTGTATGTGCGTATGTGCGTATGTGCGTATGTATCTCGCATAACTCAAAAATGGTATGTCCTAGAAAGTTGAAATTTGGTACATAGACTCGTAGTGGGGTCTAGTTGTGCACCTCCCCTTTTGGTTGCTTTCGGATGTTCCTAAGGGGGTCTTTTGCACCTTTTTGGGGGGAAATCATTGGTAATTTCGATGTAAACTCAAGTGGCGTTATAATTTGTCGGACACTTGGCGATATATCGCCAGTCTTTTGGTCGCCAAGTTTTGTCGCCAACTTGGCGACAAATTTGGCGGAGTTTTTTTTTTTTGGTTTCAATTTGGCCATTGTTGGTGATATTTAGAGAATAAATATTGAATCACATTAAAATAGCGAATAATGGGGAAATGACATTAAATTGGAGTAAAAGGAAGTCATGTGATGCACACATCAGCTCGTTTTTTTAAGTATTACGCTACACTACAACATACCAAAAAATGAAGCTACTACACTAGCGTCACTACTTCCGACCACTGAACTGAAGTAACCTAATGAAGAATCTTTCGAAAACATTGTTTCTCTACAAATTCGCTGGTTCCCTCAAATTAAGAATAGTGAACAATCAAAAAATGAAACGATAGATGAATTTATCCGTCTCAAATGCTGCCATTAAAAATATTCTAACTTTCAATATTTTTATACACTGTCTCAGCTGTTATCTTACACGTTTTTGTTATTCAATTGGCTCTTTTATCCGAGATTTTTAAGTGATTTCTAAATCTTTTAGTTGTTTCTTGTGTATATGTATTAATTATTTTAATTTTTATTTGTTCATATATTTTATTTATTTTTTTTATTCATTTGTTTGTATTTTTGTGATATTTGACTAAAATTAATTAAGAGTTTCGTGTCCGTTCCAATCATTGCAATGAAACTCTTACGGTAAAATTATGTAAAGCTTTTTTTTTCAACGGAAAAAACCCAATTTGGTGGAAAAAAACAGTTACATTAGAAAAAATTTAATTTATTGCAGATAAGAAGGATAAAGTTCGAAGGCTAAAACAACCAATGAGCAAATGTGTAATTTCTATTGTATTCTTCTCGGCCGTATGAATTGTAATTTATCGGGTTTCGCCATTGTTGGCACTTACATCATAAAATTGACTTCCTATTGATTATAAGTTTTTCCCCCATTGATGCATATTTCGAATCCATTTGTATCCCATTTAAAATCCAGCTTTATGATTCACCGCAAATCCAGTCTTTATATAATTTTACTCATCTTTTAAACGCTTCTGGTAGCTTTATACATCGCATCAAGTGATAACAGTTAAATTTAAGCTTTATTTATTTCTTTTATTTTTTACAATGTCATTCCGAACGTATGTCCTTGATTTCCAAAGCTCAGCGAATTGACATCAAAGAGCGTCACGAGCAACTAGCCAAGGATGAACATCTGCTCATAAACTTGGCTGTTTTAGAAAAAACATCCGCTCCAGTTGTGAGGCATTCCGAACGAAAACATGGATTACCAGGTGTCAAGAGAAACACGTCCAGCGAGAGAGGGATCGGGAAATGGCGCGCTTTTTGTGTTCCCATCGATATCCAGTATTAACCTCCATGAGTATCACTTCTACATTTCCGGCCAGAAAATTGAATGCGACTGATACACAAATATCGTATCAACGTATTGCAATGACGGATATCATTATTGGACCAGTGTTTCTTTCAGATTTTTTGCTTCGGAGGGGGGGGGGGGGGGACACTTTGAACGTTTGGGTGGCGAGGGCGTATTTGAGGGGGGCGGGGCACTTCAAGAGTTTGGAGAGGTCAAGCGCGTATTTACGGAATGGGGCATGACCCCCCCCCCCCCATCGCCAAGAGATAAACTCACGATTACCATCTTTGAATAATTTTTTAACTTCAATCTACGAAGTTACCTTCATGTGTGGCTTGCCCGCCCCTCAAATAAATCCCTGTATGGGTCCACCGGCGGGACGATATGAGTTTTAAAAAACACTCGTGGTTCATTATATCGCTCCCATAAAAATGTAACCGATCAAAAGACTGACAATGCTGCAATATTATGAAAAAAAAAAATTTATTAGAAAATGCAAAAAAAAAAAAAAATGTAATGAAAACATTACATTTTCCGACTCGGATGTCTTTTCATCCATAAGCTCATTTCTTTTTTCATTGAAAAAGTAACGCCCTGTAACGCCGAAACACGTGTCTGCAGTAATCTGCGAATTTGTGCTTTTCTGACGTCGTTTTTTCTTACTTTACTGTTCAGCACAAAGGTATTTCTATATCTTACTAGATAACATAATTCCGACCACCTTATACCATCTACAACAGCAGAACTAAGCGAGCAACAAATGAAAGAGGGTAATGAAAAGGGGGAAACATACGAGTATCTTGTTCGTTAACCACTTGCACATTTTTCCCAGGGGAAAAAAAATATTTTTATCAGTTTGTTGACGGCAAGGAGCTTTCCATCGACAGTGACAAAATGGAGGCCACAGAGCCCGATAACTCCCCCCCCCCCCCCCGATGATAAAGTTCCGAATATTCTACAATTTTCATTTTTTTTTTTAAATCTTTACATATTAAAACAAGTGTAATCAAAATTTTCCCCCGGGGGAAGGGCAGTTGGCTTCCTCCGGCGGGGGGGGGGTGCCCCCTCCGCTCCCCGGAGAGATGCCTGAAAGAAACACTTATATTGGACACCGCTGTGTGTAAAACACCGATTATTCTGGGTTTTGTGATTGGAACCCTAGAATCCTTGGTTTTAAGTTTCATTTTCAATACTAGTATGGTATTTTATATGGGCATCTAAGGCAAGTGTGTTCACGAAGAGTGTGCTGTTCAAAGTGCAGTGCTTTAGATTTTTTTTTTTTTTTTTGAGCAATCACAAATTGTTTATTGCTTTCATTTGACTGTTGAATGATGTCTTTTAATTTTCCCTCCAACTACCTCTGCAGCACCACTGTCGACCGGCTCCTCCCGATGCTGCTCCTCTAGCGAGCAAAGTCTCCAGGTTGCGTCCATGTCCTACACGCACGCGTATTTACACACACACGCTTGCACAAACGCACGTCTATACGCTTACACGCTTAGCGCGCGTGCATGCATACATACATACATACATACAAATGCACGCGTAAATACACATATACACGCCTCACACGCTCGTGATTGCGAAAAACATGATTTGAATTCAAGATGCCATTTTTTAAAATTTTTTTACATATTTTTTTATGGGAAGGGGAGGGTGATTTTAGAGGGGGTTAATCTCCTTTTGGAAAGTCTCGTTCTTGGGGAAGGGATGCTCCGTAGTGATAGTTGGAGTGCGCCTTCGTTCTAGCGGGATGGGCACTCTAGTGTAAGAATTTTTAACTGCTATGATCTATTTTGCGAACCTTACAGAAAGTAAATACTGGTACGCTAGAAGATTTATAAATTTAGCAGTCACGCAAAATAAAAAATCGAATGGAATGCCTTTTTAAGGATGTATGCATGAATTTGAACAATTATCTAAAAAGGAAATTCATATTTAATCATTAAGAGAAAAATTAGATAAATAAGCTACACTGTTAAGGAAAACAATAGGTAATTTGTTTGTGTAAAAAATAAAATAGGATTGTGTAGCTACGAAGTCAATATGAAGAATGGACTAATAAAAGCACTAAGTAAAAGTAGAATGTGTTTTGTTTTTAAGCACATGAAAAACTCAATATTAAGCTTTTATAAATCAGAGGTGCCCACCTGGGGGGGGGGGGGGGTCGCAGCGCAGACTGCGCCATTGCAGTTTTTAGGGGGTGTTCTGAGGGTTATTTCGGTGGGAGATAAGTCCTTGCTGCTGGGAAGGATAGGCACCCCCATTACGAATTGCGAAATAAAATGCTAATTGAGTAGTAAATGCAGAACTAAATAACAAGATGAGTTGAAAAAAGTAAAAAGTTTTCCAATTCTACAAGAAATGTGGATTTTTGTTTCTTAAAACAAAAGTAAATATGCAACTTGGAATTTTAAAATACAATATGGAATGGGGATTCAATATGACACGAAATAGATGTGGAATCTGTCGTTTTAATGCAGAAAAAGGCAGTAAAATGCACTGGGTGCAAAATAGTTGTGGAGGTTTTTTTTTTTTTTTTTTTTTTTTTTTTTTTTTGTACTGCAACATAAATATTTAACTCGACTGCTTTTAGACAGAAAGTAGAAGGGCTTTGATAATACTCTTGTACAAAATAAATGTTAATTTTTTTTTTTTAAACCCACTATGAAAATCCTTTCCTCACTAATATTTTTCTCTGAAATACATTGTCTAGAATGTTCTTTTTGATATTGCAAGTTGAATTTAGAGTAATATATATTTTACTTGTTTAAAAGAATTGGAAAAGTGTGTGCGAGTTTTTATTAAAAAACATATTGCCGACAATGAGGTTTATGGAATAAACCAGTATAAAAAATGGCTTTACTTGGATCCTGATAAAAACTCACAGTTTTAAAGTTATTTTCAGAAAGAAGAAAAACATAAAAAGAAAAAAAAAACACTTTTATTGCTTCTTTGTACCCGATGTTGCCCTATTTAAAAGAAAGCAATTATCTAATAACTGGTTTGCTGGTAACACTTGGGTCAGCAACATTCTTAGTTCCTTCTACTTTTTCATTAGGAGCTAAAAGCTATAAATTGTGGCATTGAACTTGAAAATGATATCTTTATTTGAGGATGTCACTTTTAAAAGCTTTTGGTAAAATTCCTCTAATGAAAGGTTTTTGAACTTCTGATATTTAGGGGGAAAATTAACAGAAACAATCATATCGAAAGAAGGTGCGGTTGTCTTTCTAATTGTTTCTAGTAAAGATTGTATTTTCGATCATTGAACTTTGGGGTCGTTCAGAAATGATGTCACATTTGAGGGAGGAGGGGTATTCGTGAAAGTGTGAAAGTTTATGACAAGAAGGAATGAGAGGATAACAAGAATTGCGGCCCGTTACATATTTTTTGCTACAATATGTGACGTAAAAATAACGTAACAAGGGGGAGGGGAGGGTGTGAAAAAAATGTGTGACATCATTTGTGAACAGCCTTTTGTATGATATAGATATGAATCCAGAAAATTTATCAATTGCTGGGTCAACGGGGGGGGGGGGGGGGGGAGGGAGTTGAGCTTATGTTTCCCTGTGTTTTCACTTTCGTTACTAATTTAAAATTTCAAATATTATTTCTCGAAAATGCTTATTATACGTCAGTTGAAATTTTAAAACTAACGAATAATACCCTTTTCTTATAAAAGTAATCGTACAATTTAATTTACGCTATCAATATTATGAATTAATGTTCAATACCATTGTCAAAACGGTGAAATAAATTTGTTTACACCTTATAATGATAAATTATTCAATTACATTGTTTAGAGAAAGGTTTCTCTAAACAATGTAACGGGTTTTGGTCATTTGATTAAATGGTTTGCAGTAAAAATTTACTTTAAAAAATCCTTTTTGTTTTCCTTTACAGTGCTCATGAAAAATAGATATAAAAGAAATTGAAAAATCATTTTTTACATTCCACTAAGACATTATAGTTCATTCATGTTGTTGATACTAACAGGAATAAGTTCCATACGATCTCATTGCAAAACCTTTCAGAAACTTGATACATAAGAGAATATATGACACCATATATGAAACGATTTCAAAAAGTCTAAGGAGATGTATTTGATCCAATATACTATTTGCTGATTAAATGTTTTGCCATAAAAACTTACTTCAAGTTAGAAGAAAAAAAACCAAAGCTTAGGTAAGAAAGATGCTAAAGTAACTGGATTATTATTTTTTTTTATACTCCATTTATAGCACATTTCACATAGTTGATGCTAACAGAAATAATCTCCATAGAAACTCGTTGCAACACCTTAAAGAAACTTGATAAGTGAACATTTGACACCTTTAAGACACACCTCTTTTCAAAAGGTCAAAGAGGGTGTGTTTGATCCAATATACTTCAAATATTTGCATTCATCACAAATTTTCACCCCTATAATCACGTTGAATATTAATCTAAAGATTTAAATAGTAAAATATAGACCTGCAATTTTGTGCTCTCTGCTTAAGCAAGTGTTGGTGCGTAGTATTTTGAAGGTGAAATTTATGCCATTCGTACCTTTTAGACTCAAGAGTTGAAAATCTAAAAAAAATAATTTTACCTTTTTGTTCTCCTTGAAAGGTGCAACGAAACAAATGGCACTTACACATTATGTGGAAAATGTTTTTTTTTCTATTGATTTGATACAAATTAGCTGTTTTTAAATGAAATATGGAAATTCTAGCCGCCCATATTTTGACCTGAAATTCGAAATAATATTTTTAGGTAGTTTGAAACTGCTTAATAAATGAAGCAGTATGAAATTTTTAAAAAATCAAAAAGTTTTTTAATTCATATTACTAGAAATTATATATATATATATATTCGCTTTCAGTTTTGGATTGTGAAACAAAAAATAAATGGAAGCTAGAAAAAACTACAAGGTTAATCATTGTGAAAAGGACAACTATTAATTCCCTTTTCGATCCAAGATAGTTCGAACTCATAAAATCATTACGAAACGCGGAAGCCATAAAACCTTTTCAACCTGGCAAAGGAAGTCTATCAAGAATTATTTTTGATCAAATTTTTTTGCTATATTTTCTAAGAAAGATTTTTTTCTAACTACTAAAATTTAATGTCAAATGTAGTTTTATTTTCGGTATAAATCTACCAATTAATGGTGCTCGAACTCAGGAAATGAGAGAGAGAAAAAAAAACTTTGCACGGAATTTTTTTTTCCTGACATTAGAAGTCAAGTGCACGCTAAGGGACCGTTCATTAATTACGTAAGGGTCCCAAGAGGTAGGAAGGTTGAAAATATCTCTTCATACCTTTACTTGGGGGGGGGGGGGGGCGGTCAGACTTATTCTTACGTAGTAGTTTCCCAAGTCGATATTTTATATTAGAAATCGCGCGGTCAAGTGTTTTGGCAGGGATCATATTTCATTTGCTTCTGGAAGGTAAAAAAACATATTAAGATGAGCTTTTTTTTACGTGAATTCCAAGAATTAATTGTGTAAAATATAATAAAAGAATCGCGCTGTGTATGGCGTATCTTATTTTTAATTCTATTAGTTTAATTAGTATCGCATCATATACAATAAATATTTGTCAAAAAACATTCAGTCTAGATTCCTTTTAGTAAATATTTCTTTACACAAATAAGTTTTTGAAAAAAAAAATAGTAATTATGAATTTAATAACGATTCCATTGGTGTAAGATTTGTCATTTTATTATTTTGAAAAACGAAATGGAATCTTACGTATAATTATAAGATGAGGGGGGGGGATGTTTGAAAAATCTTACTTACCCTTACATGGGGAGGGAGGTCAAAAATTATTGCCAAAATCATCCTTACGGAATTAATGTATACGGGTTCTAAGTATAAATGTTGTTCAAAAGTTTGGATTCAAACTCATTATAACCTTCTTTTTAGTACATGTAAACTTCTGCGATGTTTTTAAAAAATGTGTCTTAAGTACTCTATGCATTTTTTATGAAGACAAAGCGTAGAAATTTAAATCTCAAACTGTAGCCCTTTTGCGTTGATGTAGGAGTGTAGCAGGGGAGGAGGGAGGGGGCAACTCCCCCAGAGGCCTTGGTTTTAACACTATTGCCAATTAGAATATTACACTTTAAACACAGATAAGGACTATTGCGACAATCCCCCCCCCCCTTCCCCGGCGCTAGGCCATTGGTGAATTACTTGTTTATGTATTGTTGCCACACACGTTAATGAATAAATTCCTATAATATTCCCAAAAAGAAAAATTTCAGAAATTTAAATTTAAAATCGGCGTATGTTACATATTATTGAAATGATAGTTTATGTATTGTCGTTAAATAAAATCTGTAGTTATTGCGTGCGATCAAAGCACTACTGTGCACAATGTAATTAAACTCATTATAAAAAGTACTTGCTTATTTTTGAAATATAGTCAGAAATGTTTACATTCAACAATGGAAATTTGGTTTTTGAAATATTACTAATATTTGATGTTATCTTGATCATTGCAGATAAGGTGAATTTTCACGACACTTTGAAAATAAGGAAAAAGTAAATTATTTGTCCGTACTTTTTTATTTGTTATCCATAATCTTCGTAATTTTATGTATTTGAATTTTTCAACTTGCGTACACATGGGTGAAAGAAATGTGGGATCGAAAAATAGAAATGGAAAATAGAAAAATAGAAATAATTTATAAAGCCCTGTTTTATCTGTTATTTAAAATGTTGGTAATCGAATCTGCATTTAATGACATCGAGAAAATGTAATTACTCTGTCACTTTTCAATTATTAACTCGATAATTACTTGTTTGCAATTTAAGACTTAAAACCAAAGGAAAAAGAATATAACCAACCCTAATATTGAATTCACATTTACAATTTTATTTGTTGATGTAAATAAATATTGAGTCTATACGAACTAAGCAGGGGCAAAGGATCCCTTTAAAAGTGTTATCATCTCTTCTACTACTTTAACACTCTTCTACAATCTAGGAACATTACTGATTAAAAAAAAATATTCATTCTTATTTATGTAGCAACAGTCATTATATTGTATTTTAAATTTCCTCAGTGCTTTTTCGCTTACTTTAACTACAGCTTTTTACAGTCACATCGCAGGTGTAACTGACAAAACTTATTGGCCAAAAGATGATGTCTCATTAAGTAACAAATCCAATATTTAAGTTCAAACTTTTAAAAAATAATGAATCTTTAATACATATTACATTCCCAACTTTTAAAAACATTATATTACATTCCTTTATCCGCTATGTACCACAAAACAAATTAACAATTGACGTACTTTAATAGTAAAAAATATATAATATACTTTGTGAAAATTTTTTAGATAAATGTCTTTTTTTTTTACAGATAAGATGAACAGTATTGAATACACCAGAAGCTGGCACGAGTTTTGTGAGTTATAAGATTATCAAACTATATTTTAAATATTTTCGTCATGAGTTCAGCTACTGAAATTGGTATTTTTAGCAGATATTCATCATTTGAAGAAGACTCCTTCACCGAACTGCTGAAAGTTCTTTCATCATAAGCCCCTTCTGAATTAATGCGAAATTGGATTTCTCCAAGAATCCTCCGACTGAACGAGCCTTGAACTAAAGCTACTTTCAAAAATTTGCGAATATGTTTTCTCGGAATCCGTTCCTTAACTAACTGGGGCGTAATGTCCCGAAAGGTTGTGAGAAGAATGATTTCGAAAAAGGGAAAACTTAGGTGATTGCAAGATAGAACTTAAAACTGGACCACATGGGTACAATACGTCAATGCAGTTCCACAAATGGTGTCTGTTCCTGATCAGGATTATGAGTCCCCGGGCCGTGGGACTCATTTACTTCTTCCTCTTCATCAGTATTATTACATCAATCGTTGCTGCCTCTCTAAGTCATAAAAATGATCAAATTCTTTCTGAACAAACTCCATTACGTCCTGTGGCACTAACTTCATACAATTACACTTACAACAATGGGAGGCATCTTAAATCTAATTCACCAGTTCATCGATTTCGTAATGAAAATAACTCATCTGTCAACGCTGTAGGAAATGAACGAACAAATGTTGCCAATTTAGCTTTTGATGAAGAAATTACGCCATCAACAGCTGCCATTTTTTTATCTGCTGACGAGCGTTCAAAGACAAATGCACATACGCAGAATTTGAGCGCGGATAACCAATTTTCTTTGAGCAAAAGTGATGCTGAATATTTATTGAATTTTTTAGAGGCTGAATTGGGGTCTGAAGAGGTTTTGGAGAGGGAATCTCACGAGAGAGTAAAAGAAATTTTAAGGGACTTACGAAGCTTAATAAAAGTAGGCGGTGTTTCTGATATCGCTAATGCAACTAACATTTATAGCATTGACGATTTCAATTCCAAAGAAAGAAGGGTTTATCATCACAGAACTAACAATGCTCATACAATAACAATTCCTATTAACCAACATTTTACTAAGAATAATTCTTTTGAAAATAAAGTGCTAACCCCACACAATAAAAAAGAAAATTCAAATTTTGTAAAAAATGTAGATGATTACGATGAAGCAAATGTTTCACGTGCTCTTTTAAGCTCTTTTTTGAAAAAGCCAACTGGAAGAAGCATGAGTTTCCAAAATAATGTTCCAACGATATTCAATAAAACTTACTATCTTTTTCCAAATGATTCTCTTAAAATGGATGGCATGCAAAAGTCTTTGATTAATAACTATGTGAAGGATGGTTTGTTTAACTATAATTTTCAGAACGCTTACATAAATCAAAATCCTGCTTCCGAAGGAGGACGAAATTCCAAAAGTCTTTATGAAAGTGACTTTTTTGTGGAGCCTGTAACTATTCCTTACAAAAATTACGAACCTTTTCCGGAAAACCGGACAGAAAACTTAACTATTTATGAAATTCTAAAGCCTCGATTACGTTCACCCAAAAAAATGGAACATCAAATTGAAATTTCAACTGAAAGTGAAACTATTACTATTTCTTCAGACAGAGCAAAATCTTCCATGATGTCTAAAAATGTAACAAATATAGATCCGATACATTTTCTTGAAAAACAAGCAAATAATTCTGGAGATCACTTTAGACATTTAGTAACTGCTTCTGAAAGGAGCGATTCTAATTATGTATTTGATGTCACATCCGAGCGATTTGAGAATTTCTCCGAATCAACGACACTTATTGCAACAACAGAAACAGTTTTTGACTCTCATATGAAAAGTGACAGTTCTAAGGCATACATGGAACATGATGACATCAAGATAAAAATTGATTCTCTAACTGCCAGAATTGCTGATACTCCTTTAGTCAATAGGGGAAAGTCAAAAACAGTTGATTATGACAGACAAATAAATGAAACAATAAGTTCATTTGAAATTCATCGAAATATTTCTTCTGGTAAAAGTAATGCAAATTCGTTTCTAGATCCTTATGAAGTAAAGAATTTGCAGTTAAATAATTCGACGAATGATACGGACGCGATGGCGATGGACGCTTCTGATGTGATCACCCAAATATACGATCCAGATTTACTGCGGCAACCAAAAATGTCTGACACATTAAGTGTAGATAACGCTTCTTTGAAAAATCCCAAATTGGATCCTAAAAGTTTTTATGATTATTTTTCCAAAAAGATGTACACGAATACCAGTGGACTACAGCTGCCGTTTCCGGAATACCGGCCCGGAAATTTGTACCGTTATTCCGACATTTATCAGAGGAAGCCTGTTATTGATGTCGTTTACACTCGTCCCACTCCAGTTTTTGAAATCTTTCGACCAAAGACAACGACTGAAGAAGCACCAATCAGCTCTACGACCTTCGATTCCATGAGAACATCGGTTCGTGTTGCAAGCACTTTCTATCCAAACAGGTAAGTTGTAAATTTTTTCTTGGAATTTCTTTGATTAAATGTTATGCATGGGAATTTCATCTGTCCAAAGGCGCAGTTTCGAATCTATCTCCAAGCGGTGAATTTTTAAGATGCAGAAAATTGACAACGTCCATGTCGTATAGTTATGCGCATGTAAAAGATCTCTCGAGTAGTTGTTTGACTTGGATTGCTCTTAACTGATTTAAATTATTAGTGCAGTTTTGTATTGAAGAGAGCCCAAGTGTCTTCATCCAGTGAGAAAAGTAGGCGTCAAATTCTCATGGTGAAAATATCCTCCGATAGTGGTGCCACGTAAAAGAATGGAGGTTATATCAGGGGATTGCAGTAGGTCTGTAAAAAGCTGCGTCTCCACACAGCCACATTATAAAGGGAAAAAATAGGCATTCCATCTTCAACTGCACTATTGGAGCTATAGTTGAAATTTGACTAATGGTAAGCTATAACAAGCAAATTATTTTTAGCAAACTATGCAGATTTGTGAGGAACATGAAGTTTCCCAAGAGTTCCATCTTCTGTAGAAATGGGCAATACAACTATATTGCTAGAGATGGAAAAAGTCGTACTTATTAATGATTCGTTCATCAGAGTATCGTTCAGTTTTTAACCCGTTCAATGAACCCATTGAGAAGTGATAAAATGAAAGGAGTGAAGACTTTCCTTCATGAAACCCAGACCCAAAGTCACGTCACAGATTTTAAAGCAAAACATTGGAAGAAATCAGGTTCCTTTCGCTCGTTCCACGCAAGATGTGCCAACCATTCGTCGTTGTTGAATCACGTGGCTTGGGGTCTTTGGGTCAGCTTTTGTAAGGCAATGATTGGACTTGTTCCCTCCATTTAACTCCTGCTCTAAGATTGAACCCGTTCATTTGAACGGTTTCGTTCAGTTAAAAAAGTTGCAAATGACCTCTTTGTGAGAGTTTCACACGTACATTAAAAGTGTTTCATTGATCACTAATACTCTTTTTTTTAAGGAAAGGCAAATAAAATTACATAGCAGTAAGAAAATATGCCAATAAGAGCTTATTTAAAAGGGTTTGTATTTAGGTTTAGATGTGTAAAGCAATTATAGTTCATTTTGCAAAATAATTTCTTTTGTGACCAAGTGGCGGTTAGGTATCCCATTATATCTGTTTTCCCCTCTACAAATGTTGTAGGTTTGAATCCAACAATGTACAAAATTGGATAATTTTTTTCTTTTTAAATAAGTAAGCAGATGTGATGTCAGAAAATTAAAGCATTTTTAATTCATGGACTGGGCTGGTTTTATACTAAACATCTGATATGATTCCTGGATTTATTTTTTCTTTTTGTTACAAGCTAAGCCATATATTACATCTTCCAGAATCAAATACAATGGAAGTAAATATGCGTTTTGCCAAAATTCTTTCCCGATTAAGAGGTTTTGTTTAAATAGAAATGACCGGAAGCAAAATTGTCTTAAAATCTGAACTTCAGTAAACAATTCCCTCTTTCACACTTCTTCCTTCACTTGAGGAATTTAAAATCTTTTTTTCTCCGCAGAATTCAAGACGTGACGATGATATTTGGCAACGCACCAACAACAGTTTCTTCCCAAAAGCCTCAAAATCGTAACGATGAAGACCCTGATGATGATGAGTACAGGGACTTAATGGATCCAGGATTCACGATGGAAAAGCTTGCCTACTTACTGATAGGCACCTGTTGCGGGCTCAGTATTTTGTGCTTATGCGTAGTGGTAATTGCTATCAAATGCAGAAGGGTGGTTGTGGAAAGAAGACTGAAATCCCGGTTTAGAAAAAGAGTAAGTATATAAACAGCTTACTAAATTAATAAAAATGCTAATGACAGAAACAAGTGCAATTTAACTTAAGTAACAATGGGAAAATAATTGATTTTAAGCAGTATAAGCTTACTCTTATTTAAAGTTGTTTTCACAAGGAAAAGTTTTGAAAATCGCTGAAATCTTAATTTCCTCGCTTTCAAGTTAAACAACAATGGTTTTTGTGGAAAATTAAAACTACCCCCTTTCACTTATTTTGTTAATGCTACCAACATTAATAAATAATAAAAGTTTCGCATTTAAAAATGGAATTTGATCTTCTTGTAACAACGAAATATGTGTAAGCAATATTGCTATTTCGTGCTTAACGCATTATTTTTTAATTTGATGAATTTATTCCATTTTTTCGGTATGAAATTTGATGATGAGTTTTTTTATCCATAGCTTTGGTGCATAGTGGATAAGTGGTAATGTTGAGTCGGATTTATGATTCCAAACGTTCACAAGCTGGTTTGGTTGTGCATTTCTTTTTGTTAAAAATCGTGTTGAAAAAGGAAAGATTGAAAACCATAAGGAGAAACAAAGCATTCACACGAAGTGTAATGCCCATTGAAGGGCTTGCTGCTATAAGGAGGTAGTTCTTCACAATCATCCCCATTAAAATTTAAAACACGAAAACATTTTTTATTTTTTTATAATTCATTTTGTATCTGTACTAAGAAGCGTAGAAGAGAAGTTATTAAAATGTAAAAAAGAAATTGTGAATTGATTTTTTTAAGTTCTCATGCAAACCTTGTGAAAACATTGAAATTCGAGCTACCTTCTTCTTGCAGCAAGCCCTTCAATTAGTTTTGGATAGTTCTCTTGTGAAATGACCGACAAAATATGCTGTTGTTGCTATTTCGTTCCCTAACGTATTTCCCAGATGTAGCTAGCAATAATCCATGAGATCATTGACCCTTAATAAAGTCCAAAACTATGAAGGGATATTTTTCAACAATGTCGTCCCTAGTAAGTTGTAAACACTAAACAGTCAAGAATATGTTTTGCTGTTTTTCTTAGCAGAAAATCTCTAACAGACGGGAAATACCTTAAGGCGTCTGTTAAAACGACCTTCAATATTTTCTATTGTGGAATCACAGGCAACAATTGATTTGCTTGCGTTTTACATTTGGGACACAAAAAAATTCTTGATAATGCTTACGTTAGCAGCTGGTCTGTGTACGTTCAATTCCATACCTCCAACGTTTAGACTTGCCTATTGGAAAGAAACAAATTGCGATATCATAGAAAAGTGAATTAAATCACACTTTTGTTTGCCCTTAAAAATGTCTAGCCATTCACAAAAAGGTTGTGATGTGATATTTTGAACTATACGCATTGCTCTTTTGAAACTTTTCCAGCAAAGATCACACTAATGATTAATTAATACAGTCCCCACAATTTACTGATAGACCACGATAGACGTATTGCTCACCCCTAGTGTAGTGCAAAAGTGTAATTTAGCATTTCGAAGTATTTATAAGGGACTTAAAATTACTTTCCCAAAACTAAACACTCTGAAGTAATGTGATAATGAACTGCCATGAATCTTTGTCTAGTATATCAGAAATTAGGACACATTACACTTAGAAATAAATTGTTGGTGCTCAGTTTCGAAAAGGATGTTAATTCGTTTGACAAATGATATAAGTATAAACCGTAGTAAACATATTTTTCCTAAAATCTTTTTGATTTTAATATTTAAAAAAAAGTTTCCTTTTCTTTTTCGCAAGAAAGTAATTAAAAAAATACATGAAGGTGTGCATTCAATAAATTAAAAATAATGTTTTTAAATTGCATCTTCAATATTGAATCAAAAGGCAAGTATATATCTATATTTTTTTCAGATGTATAATCACGAGAGGATGAAAGATCCATCGTCACCATGGCAGCAACAGATGTTCGACCACCTTATGTACTTTCGTAGGCAACCTGGAGACAGCTCATGCTCCAGTGCGGCAACAGATTGCAACTGTCGATGCGTCACGTGGTCTCTCGGCCCTCGCAATTTGGAATCCTCCAATAGCAGCAGCAGGCCCATGTGCGGCCCGAACAACCGCAACAGCTCGTACCTGTGCGGCCAGAAAAAGCTGCCCTTCGGTGCGGCATCGACGCTAAGATACGAATCCATGTTGGGTCGAAATAAAAAACCGATTTCAAATCCACACAAGAACAGAGACTCACCGCCTAACACGGACTCTTCACATGAGAATGATTCTCTGGATCAAGATTCACAAGACTCACGGGATGGTGGTGTCGTACACTGCACATGTATCGATTACAATGTGTGGCCTTTAACACCGGGTGATGTACGTCGGGGATTTTATGGTCTATATCCAGGGACTGGACGTTACAATAATGGAGAATGTGTGCAGCACCCAGCTGTGGAACTTCGAACAATATCCAAGGATATTCCGCCTCCTGTCACAGGGTCTAATTATTTGGATCGGTCAGAAGGTGTGGTGTACTGGTCATCGAATGATGAAAGACTTATATAAACAATTTTGTACTTATATCAAAACCAGAATTGTTGTTTCTCTGTGTTGATTATTTCATTGAATTGTCAGATATCATTGCCTAAATAAGGAGAATTAGTCTGGGTGAAAACTACAATTATTCTTTCTCCTTATTTTAACCACACTGTTATATTTTTAAATTATTTCACTGAAACTTTAAATAAAGTTATTAATTGTACTTAACTTTTTTCCCCACTATATAAAACTACAAAACAACATGATCAGCAAACTGTTGCTTTGTCGTGTGTCAAAACTGTGCAGATTTAAATTGTCATTTGAGGAAATTTCAAATTATTCTTTGTCCCAAATAAATATTCTTAATGCATAATTTAGCCATTGCACTTTTAAGATAACCTATGAAAATTAAGTGCTGCATATTACTGCATGCTGTTATTAGACTTTGATAATGCTGCACCGCTTTCTAATAAAGTTTTTCCTAATGCAGAAGTTGGGGAAATCATGTGCCTATGCATGTATACTAACTACTAAGCTGATGTGATTTTTTTTTTTTTAACTAAAATATAATTCCACTTTAACGTAAGCTTCAGAGAAGAAAAAAAAAATTACCATGGAAAATTACGCATTAAACCTTCCAGCTCTTTACACAGCACATTTTGACTGAATGGCAGGCAAACTTTTTGAGTGTTTAAAAAACTGTACTTTTTCTAAGAAAATTCACGTTTTGTCATAAAAAGAAAGTGGAATAAAAGAACCATGGTTTGTAAAATAATTTTAGGGAACCCGAAGTACCGATCAAATTTTATGGGAGATTTATGAAAAATCATTTCAGTTCATCAATTACACGAAATCTAAACTGTTCGTGAAGCTCATATATTGCTTGAAATATTAGTAAAAGCAAGTGAATCAAGTCTTTAAAAATGTTTTAGGAGTGGTAAGATTTTGAACAAGATCCTCAGTGGACTGTATAGACTCCAGGATTCACTATATATACCCTATATTAGCGTGTCTCAACCTTTTTCGAGCTACAAACTGGCAAAAGCTTTTGGAAAAATGTCGCGGACGGGTGAGATTTTTCCTTTCTTTTTTTGCAGGAAGAATTTTTAAAAGGAAGAAACTGTGAAGTCGTTTAAAACTTGTGAAATATTTTTCGAACCGGTGTGGTTTTTCTGTTTCTTTTTTTTTTAATAAAGAAATGCAAATAATAATAAAGAAAACCCAATTGATATTAAAGAACTGTCCCAAAAATATTTAAATGTAAAGATAAGATTTATTGCAATAATTATACATAAGTAAATCAACATTTGTGGAAAATAAGAAAATTTCAAAAATTAACCACGAAATTTCCTTACAAAATAAAAATGTCGCTTAGGATGTTATTATTATTATTATTATTATTGCTCAGTAAGGACATTTTTTTGAACGTAAACTACCAAAAACCCATGAGGACCGCTAAAATTTTTCCGCAGGCCAGTGCTGGTCCGCCGACCACCGGCTCAGGATTGTATATCTATTTAGTCCATATAGCAGCTCTAACGTGAAATACACATGAACACTAACCTTTTTTCTTTTCTTCTTTTTTTTACATTGCTCAGACGGCATCGCTATCTAAACGGATTTCTTTTGCTCGCAATTTTTGATTGTTTTTATTTACATAAAACTCGAAAACTCATTAATGTATAACAGGACAGATACCGATAATAGAGTAAGAACGCCTTAATTTAACTCCGACCAGTTGCCGATAGTAGAAAAGAAGAAATTTAACAGATTTAGGGGGGGGGGAGAATATATTTGTTACCATTTGGTTAGTTTTAGTGGAGAAAAAATATATTAATTTGTCGCCGAGAGTTACGGATAATAGAGACACCACACATTTATGTGGTGTTGGAAGGTTAAAACGGATACATTACAAACTTCTCGAGTTATGGTTTGTTTTTGAAATTTAATTTGAAACCATGCTCCCTTTCATTTGCAACGTGTCGTTTTTAGACTTTTTTCCCATAAAAGTCTAAGAAAGAAATAAGAAGCATGCCCAAAAATATCGCAAAAAAGAAAAAAGAAAAGTCAAAAATAAATCAAATAATAAAATTTAAAAAAATTGACAAATTAAAAATTGGAAAGTAGGTTTAAGAGAAGGGAAAAATGTGTGGTTGTCTGTCGGCCTGTCTATCTGTCTATATTTTTGAGCAACGTTCAAAACATTTTAACTAAGAACACTTTTTGGAAAATTTATTTGATTCAGGCACCATTTTAAAACTTTTGGGGACATATTTGAGGACATTTTTTTAACACTAGAACAAGTTTTTTTTTCTTATTTTTAGAACACTTCATAACACACCTTTTAGGACACTTTTAAGAGCACTTATGGGATACACCTTCGATGATACCATTAGTTTTTGCTTTTAATTTTACAAAAAAAAAAAAAAAAACTCGTGAGGCAGCTGTCAACCGACGGGTAATGGACGGTCTTCTACCACGGAAGACCATCCTTTTTGCAGGCATTCTCGACATCAGCTTACAGTTGTTTATTGCTGCAAAAGTTTTAGTGGTATCATATTTAGGGATTTTATTGCTGGTTAGTTAAAAGAAACTTTTGAAATTATGTTTGTAAAGAAGAAGGCAATGATTTTACAAGTGAGTCCAAATGTGTTTCTAAGTTTAACAAATATTCTTAGCAGGACACATTCAAAAACGATTTGAGGACATTTCAGTACTTTCGTTTCAGCACTTTCGGAATACATTGTGGTGAACATTCAGGCAACACTAGAAGGCTTTCTGATCTTACGTTTTCCAAACGGGTTTTCCAATGTACGCATATAGAAATGTGGTGGCTGGATGATCTTACAGCATTGTATCTTGAGATCAGCGGTGATTAGGTGCCGGAACGCCGTTCCGGTATTGCTTTTCTGGTCCCTTTTTTTTTTTATAAAATTGGTTTCGACGAAAAATTCAAGTATTTCTGATTGCATTCCGGCACTGGAAAATTTGCAAAGTCCCCTCTGCTCGAGATGTCGGTATTTAGTGCAAAATGGGACAGTCACGGCCGTGTCCAATGGGAGGTTTTAGGGGTTAAACCTTCCCATTGGGAAATAGTAATTTTAAGCCAAATGAATAATAGCGCACATTTGACTGAAAATTAACTTTAATGTTGAAGTGTATGTGCAGCATTTTTTTTACAAAAAACATTCTCTTTGAAGTTTCCCGGAAATTTACGATTGTCCTCCCTTCATTGATTAAAATCAGATTTTGGAAAAACAGTGATGGAGTAACCGCTGAATGGTTTATCAATACAAAGCATTCACTGAGATTAATATCGCTTCTTATAAGGAGGTTAAAATAGCATCGGCGTTTCACAAAGAGAGAAAAGAAATGCCGCTATGAAGATGCATAGTAATTGTGTTCGTTATTGTAGTTTACATCTGGAACGAGTCCCTTCCTATTTAGTTGGCTAAGCATTATCTTAGAATATAAAACCTGAATATATTTATCATAAAAGAATTTGTGTACTTTATTTTATACTTGTTGCAATATACCGCTCAGTAAACAGCTAATGAGCTTAGAATCTAAACAAGCTGTAAAATGAATAAATACAAAGACTACTCGTGCAATTCTGGAGTGTGGGGTTTATAACGGTCCTTCCATGTAAAAAAAACACAATAATAGAATTTGTGATACTACTTAAAACCTAAACTTCGTGGAATTTGCCCCCCCCCCCCCGCTACGCCCCTCATTGTGACCATCAAACGGAATTTATTTTTATTTGACACTCTATTGTGTTCTCCTGAAAAATAGGTCAGAATGACATACCACTGAAGACAAAACTCCCTCCCATTATGAAATCCTGGGAACAGCAAAAAATCTTCGTAATTAAAAAATCTGGCTTTCAATTCCAAAAGCATTGTTCAAATATCATTTAACGTTTTAAAATATTTTTTTCCCCGAAGTTTGTGGCAGACCTCCTACTAAAGATTAGTGGACCCTCAAGTCCGCGGACCACAGTTTTTGAAGCTGTGAATAGTCATTAGCGAGAACAAACAGAAATGGTGCTGCCATCTGTTGGTACTGATCGCAACTGTCCACAATATGCGAAAGAGGAATATGAAAAAATGGGTATCTCTCGCAAGGCCGGTGCGCCGGGTAAGTCGCACCGGCCGATGGGTCGGCGAGCCAGTCCGCCCCAGGTTGATACATTATATTAAGGTACTGTCCAACCACGGATTGTATGGAATTTTCAAATGCCCAAATGAGACGAATCTATCTGAATGCGGGGGAAAAGTAAAAATTTGATGCCGGTATCCGCTCATTTGAATGAGACTCTGCTTCTGCAAAAGCTGGCATCGTTAAAAAATAATAGATTCTTCCATTTCCGGTTGTAAAACGGATTTTTGTCTTTCCATACAATCCATGATCAGACAGTACATAATGCTTCTTTATATCAGGGGTACCTACCTAGGAGGGGTCGTGGTGCAGACTGCGTCATTGAAATTTTTAGAAGGGGGTGTTTTGAGGGGTATTTTCTCATTTTTGGGGGTGGTCGTGCTTTTCTTTGGGGGGGGGGGGGGCACCACGATTTGAGGAGGGTGCGTACTTGCCCTTACGGGATGCACCCCTGCTTATATTCAAATGAATTGCAATTAAAGGACAAACTTTAAAATTTCAGGAATAAAAAGCAACTTCATGAATTACATATCCCTGCAATGTATTGAGCAATCTGAAATTTCAACTTTTACGAAGAAATAAGCATTGACAATCACTCTCCGTGGACGTCTCAAGATTTAAAAAAAAAAAGTTTCATTGTGATGCTCTTCGTAACTAACTAATCACTAAATAAATCAACTGAAATCAAAACCCTAAAATGATTTTATTACTTTATACATTTATGCAGGTAACAACGTCAATTGTTATTATTATTTTAATTTTAACGCAATAACAGCAAAATTCGCAAAAATTCCAGTAGATAGATTTAACAGTTTTTGTTTCTTCATTCCCGTGAAACGACACAGTCTTACCAGTAAAACTGTTAACTTACCAGATCGAGTTCAGTCTTGTCACAATAAAGTCTTTCCCTGCATTTTAAACATTATCAAAACATATTATCAAATTATCATGCCGTGGCACGAATTTCATTGTTGAAATACGCGGGTTACTCGATCATTGGCTATTATTTATATGAGGATGTTACTTGATTTAGTAATTACAAAGATAAATATTTATCCTCGTCAAAAAAAAAAAAAAAAACATATATATCGGAAGCTCTTTTTTTTTCGAATCAACTTTTTTTGACCCTTAAAAAATAAATATTTCGTGATAAGAATTTTCTCACTAAAAATACTCCTAAAATGCCTAAAACATTCCAACGTCGAAGGAGAAACAGTGCTGCCATCTATCGTCGTTAATAGATACTTATAAATTGCAATGTTTATCACATAATAAGTTTTTTTCCAACGTCTTCCGAATTTGAATAACATACACATTCCTATCACGGTGCCCAAATTTTATCGATGCATTATAAGAGACTGCTGGAACTAACTCAAAAATGAAAGGTGTGTCACATTAATTTTTGGATACTCTCAATTAGGACTTAAAAAATCGATGAAAGAGGTAAAATCGTGCATTAAAAGACCAAATCCAGTGCCTTCCAATCTGTGGGGCATACCCCCCTCGGGAGGCAAGGAATGATTGTAAGGGGCATGCAACTAGTACCAAACATTTTATTTTTTCAATGCACACCCGCAAGGGGGAAAAAAACCAAAGCATCTCTATGGCATTCGAGAACACCAATATGTTTTCGATGTTACGAGAGTCAAAGGAGAATAACCTTTTCTTTATGAAAAAATGTGGGGTGCTGGTATAAAAATTTTAGAAACCACAAGTTTAACCCATAAGTCAGATATTACTTAAAGCAAATATGCATGTTCTAGAACAAGGGTGGTCAAACTACGGCCTGCAGCCCCTATGTGGCTTACGAATCTGATCCGTGTGGCTTGTTGTTATATTTAATGTTACGAATCGAAATATATATTCTAGAACCTTCCAAGGCAACCAAACGCCTTCGTTAGATATTATGAGTGACTGTTTCAAATTTGAAGTCAAGTAGTCAGAAATTGGTTTCGAAGAAACAGAAACTTTGCACAGTCGAACTCGCTTATAACAAACCCTGATTTAACGAGAATCAGGATTTAGAGAGGAAATCAGAAACATTTCGTTTACAAAATTTAAATCTGTAGAAGCATGACTCGCTTTTAACGAGCAAACCCCGTTTAAAGCGAGCAATATTTTTTTATTCATAAAATTTCTATTGACTTTCAGCTCAGTTTATACTTTTTTTGAAAAAAATCCTTTAGCATACTGAAGTCTACTGAAAAGTTAGTGATTAGTCATAAACCCTGAGAACAAGAATATTGTAATTCAAGGATAGTGATTTCTGATTTTGTGCTGCATCAATTGGTCATCTTTTCGTGCAGCATCATTCCTGAATGATTTTTCTGTGGAAAAGCATAGCATGTTGTAACACAGAAAACATATGCACAGGGATTAAAATGAATTGTTTATTTACTAATATTTTTATCGATGAATAACTTTTTTTTTTTTTTTTTGAAGAATTGCTTCATGGTTAATAAATACAATAAAGGATTTAATAGCGATAGAGAGAGCCGCAGAGAGCCACGGCGCGGCGGCCCCTTGTCAGTTTTGTCACCGGATCCTCCGCCCCCAAAAGAAAAGAGAAATTAAAAAAAAAATAGTAAAAAGAAAAAGAGAGAAAAAAGGGGGTGAGGAGAAGAAGAAGAAAAATGAAAAAGAAAACAAAACTGCTTACTTGAAATAATTAACTCTATTATAAGTGCCACAACAGCAAATACCAAAAGAGTATCTAAATTTTACTTCATCTTTGCGTTTCCACTTATTCGGAGTCCTCTCCCCCCCCCTTTTTCTTTCTTCTTTTCCTCCTTCTTCTTTTTTTTTTTTTTTTTTTTGCGTCAGTCGCGCCGCCCCCCCCCCCCTCCCCAAGGCCCGGGAAACTAGTTTCCGACTAGACTGACATAGCCTCTCGTCGGGCCTGGAATTAGGTATCTTCTGAAGGTATTTTAACTCAAATTCAAGCTTATTCTAACGGGGGAAAAAAAAAAGCTTGAAAGCGACGAACACAGTACCGGGTCATTCCATGTCAGTTCAACCACACCCCAACACCCACCATCTCAGATTCCAATGAAACTTTGTATACTTCTACTTTTTATAGTCCTAAGTAACCTCCTAAAGTATTTCTTCTCTATTAAAAATAGTTTTTATTTTTTGGCCCTTCAAAGTTTTGCGATTTTGCCTTAGTTGTCATTTACAGTTCTCCGAGAATGAACAGCAGCTGTTTGCAAAAAAAATTATTTCTCAATAACTAAAGATAAAAAAGTTTGGAAAATTTTTATATTAAATATTAAGATTTCAAGTATTTCAGAAAAAAATATGTCAAAAATTTAAATTTATATTCAGCAATTAAAAAAAATTAACAACCTGAAAAATTTTAAATTTTTTCAATAAAAAAATGATAGTCAAAATTTTAAAATTTTGGCATGAGGGTATAAATTAAAATATTTTATATATTTTTTTTAATGATCATTAACATGTGTGCTAACATATAAAATAAAAATCTTTAGGGGACTTTGAGGGATTCTGCACCCCTGCCCCTTATTTTTATTAATGAAAAAAAGTTGATCACAATATTACAAGCTAAGTTAATAATTGTATTAAAGAAAATTTAAATATTGAAATACATTGGTGTTTGAACTTAAATGTAAACATTTAAATACTCAAGATTTTTTTGAATTGTAAATAATTAATAATAAACAATAAAAATAAGATACCGCAAAATTCGAAATTTTCCTACAGCAATTTATGCATGCTAAAAATTATTGTTAAACTTAGGGCAACATAGAAATTAAAACTTTTTATCTAATTCTAATTTATAATTAGGCAGTTTATACAAAGTATTAAAAATCCTATAAATACCAGCTCAGAGCTTTTAACTTGATTCATTAATCGAATGCAATATCAAACTGAAACTTGGATTTGGTTTAACATAGCAATTTATTGGGTATGAGTTTAAAATGGTTACCATTGCCCAAAATGTTTATAATTAAGGCTTTGCAACAATCTCATTCAAGACCACCCATATAGGGGGGCAAGGGGGGGGCTTGAACCCCCCTTTTCAAATTAGAACTTCCTTGCTTTTAGTACTTTTTTCTTTGCACAAATGTAAAAATATTTCTTCTCCACCCCTTTTAATGAATAAGTTATTAAAAATGTCTAATTTTAATGACTCTAATCTGTCCTGAAATTGTTTTCTACGGGGAAAATATCCAGCTAAAACACGGGGAAAATATTTGAGCCCCCCCCCTTGCGACTTTGCATATGGGCGCCCATGATCTCATTTGACCCTAAAAGTGTGTTTTGTTATCTTGAGTGTTTCTATGATCATAAATGGATCCTAATAACCTGGCATTTGTACAAATGACAGGTATTTTTATTTTACACTTCACTAGTAATTTTTTTAGATGTTTTGTTTTCTTTTTAATATATTTGCCTGTCACCTCCCTAACTTTGGTTGCTTTACTAGCCCCCAAAAAGGAACAGCTGATATTAGATGACAGCTGATCAGCAAACTGTATGGTTTACGTTTATAGTTAGTTGTTTATATTATGACTGTGAGATTGGTAACTACTTTTTATTTAAAATACACTTTCTTTTTCTTGATCCCTCTTTCAACTGCTGCATTAGTTTTATCAAGGGCAGTATGTTCTTTTAAGCGAGACCCACGTGATAACAGGCCAGACAACTCCCCTCCCCCCCCCCCCCGCTTCGTTACGCCACCAGTAGTCGATCTTTGAACTTGGCGCGAAACTTTGAAAGCAGTGCAGTCTACCAGTTAAACAATAGTGCTTCTTGGTCTGTTTGAAATAGATGAAATAGGAAATATTAACTTCGGCTGCACATTTTTGAATACAATACTGTTGGATTTATCTCATCCTTTCCACGTACCGGAATGTAGAGGAAATTAAAAAATATATATATAATATAAGTGTCTGCTGAGTGAATTTGAGTCAGCGATTTCCGCTTCCGAACAACCTGCATGTGAAGAAAAAAGCTGGGCGTCTCATGGAATAAATTTTAAGGTTCGGAGGTAAGTACTTTTCTCCGATAAACAAATTTACATTTTATGCAGTTAAGATTACTTACGTTTTCCTCCATTACACGAACAATTGTCAGTTTCCTTTCTGATATCTTTGTCTGTAATTTGTAATTTTAGTATACTGCTTTAATATTTGAAACGGTTAACTTGCAACTTTTTATTTCTTTATTTTTTCAACTTTGTACACGCATTTATTCGAAATGGATTTTCCAAGCTGACAATATACATATGTCAAAATTTTCTGCAAATATACTTGTTGCTATCAGAAGCAACGTAACTTGGTGTTGATATTCAGTTAATATGTAAACAAGTTTATTGAAACAGGCTTTTAACAGAACTAATCTTATATTTTCCGTTTCGATTAAATTGTTTCATACGCTAGCATGTGTTATTTTGATCAAAAAACATTCCTTGATGGGCTGAGATAGAAGATTAGATTTGAACGCCGGAGGTCGTGGGTCCGATACTCAAACATTTCCCCCCAACTACGCCCCTGCAATGTTATTCAAACAAGCTGGTTCTGTGCGTAAATTAAAAAAAATATATACGGTTTTTTTCACTGTTGTCTTTAAGTTTTATGATATTTATGCACACATTGTGGTTAAGTTAACGGTATTCATAATTTCTGGGCTTGCGAAAGATTAGTTTTGAGCAGTGGATACACAACGTGTTTTTGCCAAATGCTCTGTGCTTGCTTGTTTATGCTTAAAAAGGGCAAAATATCTTGAACTACATATTTTTTGAACTCCTTGGGTTTTCTGTTAATAAGCTTTCAGGAACTCTGAAACTGTAACATAAATTGAATTAAGGGGCTGTCTATAAAGTATTATGCAAACTTTTGAACAAATTCCCCCCCCCCTCCTCCTTGTTACATGTAACGCTGTTCAACATGAGCATATTGTTATAAACAACGCGTGATGTCACACTTCTTGTTATCCCCTCCCTTCCCCCTCTCACAAAACTGTCACATTGATTTCCTATTAGAGCATACTCAGCAAAATGTTGATCTAAATTTAACATATATGAGGTTTTAAGTATTAAAGAAAGTTGCTAAAATGGTCATTCTATGAAAAGTTTTTTGAAAAAGGTTACTTTGTCATCAATTAATGCTTTTTAAAATAATTTTTCAAAAGCCTAAAATGATGAACTATTAAAGCCCCCCCCCCCACACACAAGAATCATTAGCAGCAGAAAAAGCTGAAAATGGAAAAGTAGCCGAATTCCAAAAAAAAAAAAAAAGGCTGTTTAGATATTGAATACATTTTTTGGATGTACAACATACAGTATTCATGATGTTGTATTATGCATTCTTTAATTAACGTTTTTCAAGTTGAATTCCTGTGTAATTTTTCGAGAGTGTCCACCGAAGGGGGGGGGGGGTCGGAATCATAGTCTCATAGTAATGATAGCTTTTCAACGGCTGTAGTTATAAATAACTGTGCCCTTGAAATTTTAAGGGAGATGGAGATGTTTTGGGTTTTTTTTTTTTTTTGAAGTTTTCATAATTGAAGGGGGTAGGGCACCGTCTACTTTGGGGGATGGCACCCAAGCATTCACGTCTTTTGAAAAGCATAAATTTGCTCAGCTAAGTTAACATTAATAATATGGTATTATGTACTTTAATTTGATGTTATGTCTTTGAAACATATTGCAGTCATGTTTCCCGTTTTCTTAAGTAAAAATGTTTATTTATTTTTTAAAATTTCATTTAATTCTTATTCAAATACAATAGTAATATTATTTTTTGTTTTGATGTAATTGTAAAATGAAAGTTCATTTATTTATTTGAATACTTCTTAAGACTTAATGTTTCAATACAATATACGAGTAGTTAAAATACGATTAGTTAAAAAACAATTTCCAATGAAAAATAAAACTGTGTTTATTTATCACTTTGTTTTAACATGATTGTAAAATAAAATCGTGTTTAGTTATTTGAATACTTTGTAATACTTATAAATGTTTTTATGTTAAATATAATGAATTAAGCTCAGTGTATTTTTTAATGTATGATTATCGGTTCCTTTTTATGTTTTCAAATGAAAAAGTAGAACTTGTAATGCTACTAAAATAACAGAAGTCAATAATAAATAAACCAAATAGTTTTATTTAACCAAAATATTAATCGAAGTGCTCACTTCCCAATATCATTGTGGATCGACAAACGATGACGTCATTTGCTAGTTGGATGGCCTTCCTATCTCGAAGGCCTCGTTTTAAGCCACTTTTTATTTTCTACAAATGATTTATAAACGTTATGTATAATTCCAGTTTAAATACAGTGAAACTTCAGTAACTGGACACACTGATAATCCAGGTAACTCGACATTTATTTTTCTTAGGGTCTGCCCAATGCTAACTTCAATGGTTGAAAAGCTTTCTAGCTTGACACACATTTTGCTAGAACTCCTACACTGTTATAACCAAAGGTGCCAGCTGGGTGCGATTTTCTGCCGTAGGGTGCAAAGACGGAGCCACAGGGTGCCACAGAGGCTAGGAAATATTGTTTCGATATCTTTTAGCACCTCAGTGGATGAAAGAACGTAATGAAGGGCCATCAGCTCACGCAGTAGCCAATAGCGACTCTTTTCCTCCGCAAAGGTGCCTCGCTCGCACATGCGCTGTGCACTCCGGCATAAGTTCAATTCAGCCACTTTAATGGCGGACGACGATGCTGCAACGTAGTTGTTGGTACATTAAATTTTCACATTTGAATAGACAATTATACTGGATTAAAATTCCACATTTCTGGGACAAACCTTCAAAACCTTGCGTAAGTACAGGCATTTAATCATGGTATAACATTTAAGGCTTTCCAACAGGCTTTTAGTGTTTTCAGAGTTGTGTTTCAACAAAGTAAATTGAGTACTGCTTATATAGTTAACCGTTTTAACATAGTGATGTATGGCTTTTTTTTATCACGTATACTAATATATGGTGTTCATTGCTTGTCACGTCTGCGGTCTCACGGATTTTCCCCAAAATTGTTTATTGTTAGCAATACGAAATAATTAATAAGTAACCGGGATGAAAATTCAATGATGTAACTAACGGCTACAGCAGATACACTAAATGTCTTTATCTTCTCAATGAAATATCTGCGTAGACGTAGCAAAGAAAAAAAAAAGCTTTGAAAAGAAATCTCACTGTGTGTTTCATGCCATGACTCATTACGTGAAAATATTTCGTTGGTGTTATTTCAAAAATCGAATGCAGTGTCTAGACGCGTTTATTTTTTTCTCTCTCTAATTTCTGTTTCCAATGCTTTTCATTATGTAGGATGCTAAAAATTTGTTTTGATTTTTAATGTCAAAAAAGTTCTATTTAACAAAGAAAAAAAGTGCTTTTTTAGATTACTTATGTTCAAATAGGATATTCAAATGTCGAACTATATAATACGTATCAATATGTTACTCTTGATTAAAATATTTTGAACGCCTGCATTTTATGAAACGATTTGATTTTTCCGTGATTGTAATATAACTGAATATTTTTGGCTGTGCTTGTAAATAATCCATAAATGCCTACACTCTTATTTTTTAGTATCATGCTATAGTAAATGTCAAAATCATTTAAAACCACTGAGCAATCCAAGGGTTTTTATGAGAGTTAGAACTCAGATAGAGGAATTGAAGTCATGAACACTTCTATATTATGTTGGAAAGTCTGAAATGTGATCAAATGCCTTATATGACAAGTTTTAATCCAAAATGAATTCAATGTGAAAAAAGTACAAAGACTTCGTCTATCATAAACCCAAACAATAAATAGAACACAATAATATTCAAAAACGCACACAATATAGTACAGTAAAAATAGGGGTCGGACCCAAACATCCAAAAAAAAAAAGGTAAACCTGGTGCAAATTGTTTATTACCCTCCCAATAAGAACAGGCAAAAAGTCCCACCCCATTGTGCGTCGGGTTTTGGAATGGGGGGCATTTAAAAATTGCTGTTTTGGGTATTTTTCCAGAATTTTTAGAGTAAATTTAAAGTGAGATTATTATGTTATACTAAATTTAAATGCATGAAATTAAAGGTGTTTGACCCCCCAAAAGGGATGACATAATCCACCAATGCTACAGAGCCCCCCTATCCCCGTAAAACGAAGCAGCACCCCCCAAACCCCCCTCCATACATTTCATATGGAAACATTATTTTATGCTAAGTTAAAGTTAGAAATCAAGTGTGTCCATCCTCCAAGAGCGATGGTGCACCTCCTCTCAAAGATACAGCACACCCCCCTCCGCCGAATAAAATAAATACTCACCCCCCCCCCTTTTATTTCAAGTAGAAGTATTATTTCATGCGAATCTAAAACGCATTAAATCAGTTCTGTCCACCCCATAAGAACAGTAGCTCACCTCCCAAAATGAAATTATATACTAAAATATTATCCATCCCCCCCCACCTCCTCTGATGGTGCACATTTGATTAAATGGCCAGAAAAATTACGCTGAGCTGTTTTTTGCTTTCAAATGATTTCTCCTAAGCTTGTAACAAAAAGTCTTTGTTATCAAGATGGTTTTTGGAATCTAGATACTCAGTAAAATCGTTATTGTTGCAGCTATGTCTAACACAGTTTGTGCATATAATTGAGCACTTCAGTCCACTTTCAGACTTTTCTAACATTCATTATATCCAATGAACCCCTCAGAGCAAGCACAAGATTTGAGACGCAGAAAGTCTTCTAGAGCAGGAGGCTTGGCTGTTGTAATAGGACGCAGATTATATTTCTGTGGTGCTTTCTTTGCACCCATCAAAATGACACCAGCTTTCCCATACTTACAAGTGCCCTATACACTGCATTGCTGGCACATTTCCTTGAAGCTTACATATCATTACCAAAAATATGATTAAACAGGTATCTTCCATCTATTACATATGAGGCATTGAGAAGCAAAGGGATGTAAGTGGCAAAATTAAATATTTGGAGATAACCAGTGCAAATAGTTGGTGAACCTCTCCTCTATCTTGGGGCAAGAAATGGTACTAGTAGACCTGGTAGTTGCTTCTATACAGCATGATTTAGAAAAGAAAGTCAATGAAAGCCTACCTAGAATCTTATATTTAAACGCGTTTTATTCAAAACTTGAAAATGTCCACTTACATCCCTTTGCCTTACTGCCTCATATATGACACCAGTTGTTCGTTATGTGATGTTGGATGAACCTTTTGCTTCAGATAATAGCACTTTAACGATACAGGATTTCTTTCCTTCTGAAACCGGATTCATCGAATACTGATGGAGGATCAGCGCATAACTCGTACCAGAAGTTTTTAGCAATTTGTTATTCCATCTTTACTGTTCATACCATTCGGTGTAAAAGATAGTTTGGACTTACACATCTTTACAGATAGTAACTACTCTCGTAACAGAAGCTAAAGACATAACTGCTTACCTCCTTTACAAAGAAATGCTACAAAATTGTTTGCCTTCAATTTTCTTTGATGTTACTACCCGAACGTTAAAGGTCTCATCGCAACTCACCTTATCATCAGCGAGCAATACCACTACCAACTTGAGAGGGAAGAAATTTCTGGGGGCTTTAGAAACGGATTGTGATTTCTAAACTGAGAGCTAAAAGTGTAAATATTTAGCATTCTATTGTTCATTGCTCTCATCAAGACTTGTTCTATCGTTGAATCACTACAGGTTCTAGACCACCTGAATTTGTCACTGCGTTAGATCTTTGGATAGCTGATGTTTTAGCTGATGTTTGATGTGATCAAAATTTTTTTTATCGCATAATGTACTGAAAGGTTTCAGATAGTGTTGCAAGTATATGTCCGCATATTTAGCATAATTCACATAACCAGGTGCGTAAAAGAGAGGTAGCTTGGTGTTTGCAAATGAGAACCCCCACCGACTTAGAGGGTGCAGAATTGCAGCATTGCCCGTCTCACAATTGGCAATTCCGGTTTGTCCCACCCGTACGGTGATGGCAAAAGATTGTAGAAAAGTTGAAGTAAGTTAATCAAGAAGAAGTAGGGAAACTTTGGTCAATTTGGACTTTTTTTATGCTGCACAGGAATTTTGTTTTCCAGCGCTCTAAACAATTTAATAACTCCAGTCACAAATAATTTGATTACTGAGCTCGCTTAGATCTTTTAGAATTATCATTCTGACATTACCATATCATTGTGAGGCATTTTGTACTTCGGAAAAGTTTAAGTCAGGGAAATTTTTTCGTAAACTTCAGTGCAATAGTTGATTTTAGAATGTAAATTCAGGGTTATCCCCCCCCCCTCAAAGCGATGGCGCACCCCTTAAGTGTGACGGAGTACCCATCCAGAATAAAAGTCCTCAAAAAAGAAAGAAATACCCCTTGAAAAAACTGCCTTAAAAATTCCAATGACGCAAAGCTGCTTTATGGACCACTCCCCATTCCCCCCCCCCCCCCCGCCTGTGCACCCCTGTTAATTAGATTTTTTTTCTGTGAGAGTTTATTGTTTTACTATTATAGAGTGGTTTTTGCGAGGTTTGAGAATTTTTTTTAAGTAATAGAAATTATTTTTATTTAAATAGAGGATTATTTCGTCCCCCCCCCTTCCCCCCAAAACCCGACGCGCAAAGTGCTGGGACTTTTTACCCCTTCTTGCTGGAAGGGTAAGAAGTAATTTGCAACAGGTTTCACCTTTTTTTTTTGGATGTTTGGGTTTGGCCATTTTTTGGTCTAATTTTACTGTACTAATAGGGGGAGGGGGAAGAGGATCTACTGTAGAAATCAGTGAGGGTGCCATTTTTCTCTCCGAAGGTTCCTTCTTTTCCCCCGCGCTGTCTGTCTTTTAAAAGGTGCCCATTTTTCGCCCTAGTAAGAGGTGCCATTCCGGCTCCGTATTGGGTGTCGCTGGTGAACAAGCGTTTCACCCCTGAAAGGTGCCAAACGCAACCTGTAGTTTTAACAGTGTATAAGTCAACATCTAATTGTTATTCTAGTTCAATTCATTCTTTCATATTGACCTTTTCTCAAAATTTTAGAAAAGTTCTTTCTGAGAATTCTATCTTTTATCCAGGGGAGTCAGCAACCACTCTGTGCTGTTAGTGCAATTCTGATAGGGTAGGATAAAATGTACTCCATGGGAGGCGTGTAGAGAAAGAAGGCACCATTACTTGTTTTCTAAACAAGTGTGAGCAGGACTTGTTTTTTTAGCAGACCTGACTAACAAGAAGCTTTTATCTCTTTTCAACAATTATGTATTTATTCCTCACAAGATATTCAAATCCATTATTGTTTTTAAAAGAAAGAAAACAAAAATAATAGAAAATTCATTTACTGGAATTAATTTTCATAATGTGAATGTTAAGCATTAATAAGCATAAGTGATACAAAATTTTGGAACCCCAGTAAGTTGAGGAAAAGTTGCGAGTTATGTCATTAAGCTAGGGGGGGGGGGGGAAATCTGGACAAAAAAAATTCCATGCAAATAATAATTTGTTTTCCAATTGTCATTAAAAAATATAAAAATCCATTGAATACGAGAGGTGCATAAATACTAATTTATTTCTTCATTTGCTTTGAGGGGAGGGGGAAAGGTAATCTACTTCATTTAGTCATATTATTACTAAACAATCAGGCCATTAATTTTTAAGGGGTGTTAAATGTAATTTCAAGGAATTAAAAGGATGAATTTGTCATTATACAGCAGTAAAACTATAATGGAAAAGCAGTTCCACGATAGCAATTTCTCTCAAATGTAAGGGGGGGGAGGTGGATCCTGAAAGTACTAGTAACTGTATGATTATGAATTGGTGTTAAGAATTTACTTTTGTTTTAACTTGTCTGGACTAAAATGCAGTAATCCATATGCAGATATTGTTGTCTGCAACTTTTGAATTTCATGATATCTTATTTTCAAATAATTGTAATAATTTTTAACTATTTCAAATAAAAAAATAGCTTGAATATTAAATTTATATGTTTGAGTTCAATATTTAACACACTTTATATTTAAATTTTTTATATAATTGCTGGGAACTCTTGTTTCAAAGACATGGAAAAACTTGTCTCTATGATGCTTTCGTTGTTTCTAGGGGGGAGGGGACAGAATCCCTAAAAGACTCATAACTTTTTTCATAGGAAAAGTTAAAGCACATACTCATGATCATTTTCTCTTTAAATCATGATTTTTAAAACTGACCCTGATGTTAAAAATTTAGAATCTCCACAATGGGTTTTTTTGACCAAAAAAAAAAAAAAATCAAAATGTTTAACTTTCTGATTTTTAAAAAATTCTTTGTATAAACTAAGATTATTATAATATTTTTTATAAAAATATTCAAAATCTTAACATTTTTTATGAAAATTTTCAAGAAGGTAATATTATTAGTTGCTGAGAAACATTTTTTTTACCCATTAACAACAGCTCAGTTTGTCTTTGAAAATGACAAAAAAATGCAAAATCGAAAAATTTCAAAAGTCTATAAATTAAAATACATTGAGATTGAAACAAAAGAAACTAAGGGGTTGCTTTTAACTACAAAATAAGGAAGTATACCAAGTTTCATCAAAATCTAGATGGTAGGTGTTGAAATCCCATTTTTGTGGTTGATTTGACAAATTTTAAACTATTTCAAATATAAAAAAAAAGCCTAAGTATATTTTTTTTATATTTGAGTTCCATATTCAACACATTATATTTGAATTTTTGTCATAATTGTTGACAATTCTGTTTTTAAAAATATGGAAGAGATTGTATGATGTTTTATGCTTTTTTTCCAGAATGGGGGGGAGGCAGAATCCCTTAAAGTCCCCTAATGTTTTTCATTGGATAAGTTAGAGTACATACTCATGATAATTTCTTTAAAAAATCGTGATTTTTAAAACTGACCCTTTTGTTGAAATTCAGTTTTTTGCCAACATCTTTTTTTGAAAAAAAAATTCAAAATTTCAATTTTCTAATTTTTTAAAAAAAATTTGTGCAAACTAAGATTATTAAAATATTTTTTATCAACATGTTCAAAGTCTTTCTATTTTGTGTAAAAATTTTCAAAAAGAATATAGCATTAGTTACCAAGAAATAATTTTTTTCGTAAACAACATCTCAGTTTGAGTGTCTCGAAAATGACAAAAAATGTAAAATCTCCAAATTTCAAAAGGCTGTAAAATCAAAACGCATTGATACTGAAAGAAAAAAAATTAGGGGGTTGCTTGTAACCATAAAGGGATGAAGTATACCAAGTTTGATCAAATTCCGAGACGGTGGGTGTTAAAATCCCATTTTTGTGGTTGATTTGACGTGGAACGACCCTACCGCAAGCGAGACGCAATAAGGCAGTTCAAAGCAAAATAACCTACTTTTTTGGAACTATACTGAAATCGGAAAACCAAAATAAGTATGTTCTGACTCTTAGGAGCTTTGGGCGAACCAGTTTTTTACGAGCACTCGGCTGTAACGAGCTAATATCGTGGTCGTTTCACACTTGTTATAAACGAGTTCGACTGTATCAATAAATAAATATGCGCATTTCGAGCATTGTTTAGTGTTCACGTTGTTTATGATAAATTTTCTTTTTCAAAATATATAATTTTGTAGTGAATATGCCTCAAAGGTCTTGGCCGGGACTCGGTCCAGGGTCCAACGAGTCCCGGCCTTATAATCGAGGCTTAGCGTTATGGCGATTGAGCCACTGTACTGTCTGACCACGGATTGTATGGAAAGACAAACATCCGTTTTACAGCTGGAAATGAATGAATCTATTATTTTTTAGCGATGCTAGTTTTTGCAGAAGCAGAGTCTCATTCAAATGAGCGGAATAACATTCCCATAATAATATGGGAAACCCATAAATTCAAACCCATAAATTCATCAGACCAGTTCATGCAAAAGGAGAAATCCCAATTGCGCAACTATGGAAACCCCAATTGCGCAACCACTTGAACTCCCACAAGGCTAACTGAGAATCAACACTGGCAGTCAGAGCAAGATTGTCACTGGAAGAGTGAACGTCAAAATATGTGTATTAAACAGTGATCAACAAAAACCGAGTTATGTAGTGAATATACTACCTCTGACATAACCACCACCACTACAACAGCATCAAACTTTTGCTTTTCCCCCTCATTCAGATAGATTCGTCTTATCTGGACGTTTGAAAATTCTATACAATCCGTGGTTGGACAGTAATTATCAATCAGAATGCGCAGAGCAACAATATTAGTATGCGAACGGAAACAATAATTTCTTAAGAACGAAGAAGACGATGCATAGTGGTACATATGTACATGATTTTATGGAAATAAATGAATGACAAACGCTACCTATGCTATTCAGAATGATTGATGAATAACTAAAATGTTTTCCTGTAGTACAAATGTTTCACTTCTATCCTGTGGCTTTACGACACACCCTGTTTATTTTCTTTTATTTTTATTTATTTTTATTTTTGTATAAAAATAAGTCCTATTGTCATCAGGGCTGCGGTGTCGGGGGAAAAATGGTCGACTCCGACTCCTGGATTTTGAAACTTCCTACTCCGACTTTAAAAAAAAAAAACCCTAAACAGAGATTGAGATATAATTCCACTTGAAATATTCGAGTCTCGTTTTATTGTAAACCTAAGTTGAATACAACCTTCAATTTGAAAATCAAATTTTACAAAAGTTGCGGTTTTTAAAGAGAGATTACTCAAATGCTCCATTTTTTTTTTTTTTTTTTTGTGAGTGAATAGGATCGTTTTGCTCCCGTAACGTTTAACAAATAGATAGTGATTAAACTGTGTGCTTTCAATTTTTGAAAGCTGTATCTTGAGAGAAACCTTTCTTGAGAAGGGGCAGTTCACCAAAGAGGAAATTCATCTGGATGGTGACACCCCAAATTAATTTAAAATTTCATAAAGAAATATGAATACTTTAATTCTGAAATTTTTCCACAATGAATCTAAAATTATATTTCATCTATACAATTTCAACGAAAATAGGGCACTATACTGCGTGGAGAGACCGGGCACAAATGTGTCTGGAGCAAGTTTTGCACAAAATGCGGCGGTATATCGCTTCGTACGAAACACTTTTTACTATATTTATATTCCGTCTTCTCTCAATTTTTAATTTAAACGTTACTGGCTACTACAGAATTAAACTTAAAAAAAGATTTTAAGACAAACTGCAATTATTGATGTTGTAATCAAGAAATCAAATACTTTAGTTTTAAAAACCATTTGTTGTAATATTTTATTAGAGCGTTTGGATTCGCGTTTTCGTATCAAAACTGATTCACCGTCCCCTCAGAAGTTTCCACCCGGGCTACAAGGGATAGGTTCTCTTTTACTATTTTATTACTGAGATCGAAGTAAAGAAAAATATTATTATTTTTATTTGAAAAATATTACTAAGAAAAGATTAGGCAACAAAACCATTTGCTAATGGTTGATATTAGTAAAAGAAAGTTATAAAAACCAGCAAACTAGTGGGTCGGAAGATGTAGTTATTACAGTAAGTTTGATGCTGATTCCTAATGGCTGTTATTTTCTTATTAGTAGGGCTGTCGCATGAAAACATGATTTAAAAAATGCAAGGAGAGTCTAAAATTTAAGAAAAAAAAAAGAAGCCCGGAAGTGGCATGTTTTTTAGTGACTCCGGCTCCTTTACCCCAAAATCAGTCCGACTCCGAGTCCAAATCACTGCTTTTTACTACAAAATTAAATCTAATTTTTGGTGCAAAATGTCAATAAAAAAAATTGTTGCACATCTTCTTCAAGTAACTTTTTAACTGCGTGTTTCAACTAAGACGAATTAGTGAAACAATCAAATTCTTCTTCGATACCATCATAGATGAAAATTCTACTTCATATAAATATGTTGAGAAGTGGCAATAACAATTTCATTCCTTGCTTATAAATGCAGATGAACATTTACTTTATACTGCCGGCATTGAAATGCATAAGCATATACTTTGAGCGGGGGGGGGGAATCATAGCGAAGATATCACGAACGTATCACTACTGCCTCTTATTTTATTCCCTGAGTTCTAGTTATGCTGTATAGGTAGTTTTGAAAGCAATCCATTTTTTAAGCAGTTTATGAAACTAATTGTAATTTTCAAATGTCAAGGGTTGAAGCTATTGTATATACTTCAGAGAACTGCATTCTACAGTATTTTACATAAATTTACTTACTTATTTACTAGGAAACCTATTTTCAATTCTGGAAAAATTGCATTTTTTTAAAAACTTTTTTAAAAGAAAAACAAATTCTTTTTCATGGATTTAAGCCTAAATTCCTAGTGTACGCTTATTTGGTGGCATTATACAATGTGCCCATTACGTTTCCTCGCCCCCCTTTTAATTTCGGAATGGCTGCTGCTATCTTAACCAAAGTGGCGTCTAAATGTAGTAAATTGGAGATGCGTTACCGAATGATGCTGCTCACAGTAACACCTGGTTAAAAATTGCGGAGTTCGAATTTCTATCGTGAAAACGGATTGAGAAAAATTAAAGAAGTGATTTACAAAGTTGTAGAACATCATCGATTTAGTACGAAAAGACACCGTGTGAATATCAATGGAGAGAATAGAACGCTAAAACGCGATTTTTTTTTTTTTTTTTTTTTGGAAAGGGGGGGGGGGGGGGTTCCTACACTGTTGCTTGAGAAATGATCTGAGATAGAAAAAAGAATAACATACTGAAACAATGTACGTTTATTTGACAGTTCGGTGTCATGTTTTACCCGGAAGATTATTATTTCTCCTTCAATCCAAATTTTGTGACGTCACAGGAACGTAAATGCGTGAATGTTACATGAAATCACGAAAACCAAATGCACGTTTTAACTCTTCTATTTTTCACAGCCATGTCAATGAGTTGACATTTTATACTGAATCGATAACGCTCTACAATTTCGTAATTCACTATATCGCAGCGTTTTCAAGATATGAAAGTTAACTTCTCAGTTTTTCACCAGGTGGTACTTTGAGTGGTCTCATTCAGTAGCGCACATCCGATTTAGTATATGTAGACGCGATGTTTATAAAGATAGCATATATATATATATATATATATATATATATATATATATATATATATATATATATATATATATATATATATATATATATATATATATATATATATATATATATATATATATATATATATATATATATATATATATATATATATATATATATAGATAGATAGATAGATACATATATTTATTTATTTCTTTAGTAGCATTTAGTACTCAGAGACCAAAAACCTTAAGAGCAACGAAACAACCTGCCATGACCCTATAATTATATTTTCCCAAAAGCCCCGTGAAAATTAGATGCTTTGAGACGGAAAAATTATACATTATGCATGTATTTGAATTTTTACCATATGCAACAAAAATGATTAAGTTGTAAAGTATGATTTATTTAGCAAAAGAAAAAAAACAGGAAGCAGCCAAATGTCTCCGGCCAAACGACAAACATAGATAAAAGGATGAAAATGTAATTACTATATAAACATCACATACATTCATTCACTCAATTGTTCTTTACATTGGCTATTATCTTTACATTTATATATATTGAAAAATGCACAATAATAAACAATACAATCACGTGTAGACACACAAAGGGGCTGGGCCACCTCTTGCCCAGCCTGACTAGCGGCCGGTGGGCGGTGCTTCCTGCTAATCACAGGCCGTTGCCATCTTGACAAAACAAATTTTGACGTTTCAAGGCTTTGCTTTCGTGTTATTTGACAATTTAAATTTGGAGGACAGAATGATTGAGTATAATCTGAATGGATAATGCAAATAAAAATCATAGCAATGTGCCACAAAGAGTTCTGGTTGACAACAAATTTAAAGGTAAGAAATTTATATCCTTCTCTAGCAATACACATGTGTGTACTTTGGTGTTATTGGAAATGTAAAATTAGCAAGATAACTTTTCAGTCTTAATATGATTTGAAATGTCTTTCGTAAACAAAATTACAAAGAAAAAAAAGTAATTGTTGTATGGTTTTTATAAATACTTGACGCGTACCTGCATAGAATTCTGGTAAATCTAACTGAATTTACGACGTAAAAATAATCGTATTCTCGGAAAACTTATGTTTTGTTTTACATTTAATCATCTTGAATTTTTTAAACTGATGTGACTATTTCTATTTATGAAAGAGCTACTTTTAAAATTAAGACATGTCTTTTAAATAAATACTTCCATAGATTACTATGACCTTCTAAAATTTCAAAGCATCTTCAAAAATGTTACTACGTATTAATAATAATTTTAATATTATGAAATTTCTTTCCATTGTTCAACCAGAAAATCTCTTACATTACTTCCGAAAAATCGATATTAAAGAGTTATATTCTTAACTAGTAATGCAGACGAACTTAAGCAGATAAAATAAAGCTAGAAAACCGAATAAAAATGTCCTTCATTAATGATTGAAACTCAAACACGTGAAAACTTTAAACATTTCAAGCGAAAATCTTGATTTGATAACCTATACTACAACATAAAAATATAAGTTTTAGTTACATAGTTTCAAGCAAAATATTGGGCAATGTGTAATTGTGTTTTCATGAATACTTTCATGCTTGAGCAAAATTTGCTGTGTTCCTAATTTGTCCTTAATTTTTAATAAGTAAAATAGGAAACTTAATTCGGAATAATGAAAAACTTGATGAATTTTATAACCTTTAAAACGAAAATTTTAAGGCATGCTTTAAGTTTTCAATGATATTCTAAGAGCCTCATGTAGAGATCCAACAAATCTCGGGCGCCAAATCGTAACTCCAAGTTACATTGAATTTTCATGCAAACTCTGAGCAATAATTCGTCGGCAGCTAAAATATTCCTCGCTCCTAAGATTTTAAAACTTTTTTCAACCACTCTAGTTTTATAAGAATAGCCGTACACTACGAAAAGAATATTTAAAAAAATAAAGTTGCTATTTTAAGTAGAGCATCAGCGGAAAAAGTTTATTTAATGACAGAAATTAATCACAACTCATTCACTAACAAAACTATGGTTTCATTTTACATAGAGAAACCACATTGAAATGAAATTTATTTGCAGTATGCTTACAAGGGTGCAGAGTGAAAAATAAGAATCTTGGTAGATGGTTTAATAAACTAACTTTACGCTTGAATTTTAAACTAATGTATTTAAAAGATATAGCCTTCAAGTCAAGCAGAGCTAAGTTTTAAAACTTAACTAATACCTAATTTAAAAAAGAGCTTTTTATTTAGTGCACAAAAAAATAGATTTTAACTGACCACTGCCAGTATTAAATTTTTAATGAAATTGTTATTCAACGCAAGAAGTTGCTGACAATTTTAACCGTAACACTTTTTCTTTCTTTTCTTTTTTTCAAAATTTATACTTATGAAAGAGATAGAAAATCCACTAATACTTAAAATCACTTTTGAGGAAGTCACATGATGATATCTTGTTTACTCTTCCATCTGATTTTAGTTTTGAATGAGTGTTTAGTTAGTGAACAGAAGATAAAAATCAAAACAAAAGATTTTTAATAAATAATGGCAAAGATATAATGGGAAATAAAAATTATTGTGATACTATACATATCATACAAAAGTTCAGCTTCTTTTTTCCTTTTGAAAGTTGTATAAAGAAAGTAGATGATAAGATATGAGCAGGTTGAAGGAAAAATACAAGGTACAAATATTTAATGAATGTTTTCAGATGGTAAGGTGAATCAACACAATTTAAACAAAATCAAACTAAATATATTTTACACAGTAGTGTGTAAAGTAATATTATTTGTTTTTATGGGATATTCAATGAAAAGCAATAAAATTTTCGTTAGAGCATTTTTTGCACGTTCTTTACTCCATGTATTAAAAAAGTGAAACGTATATCTTAAATTTACATTTTATAAACATTTTTTTAGATAATGTGTTCTACTTTGAAAGTTTTTTGACACAAATGTTTACAGGATATACAATGTAATATTTCAATAACAATTTATTATACAAAATAGCTTTGCTAGAGGAACAATAAGTAGCAGTCTAGTTCATATATTATAGAAAATGTAGAACAGTATATAGGTACTATAAATTTTGATGTCAATGGTTTTTAATTGCATATTTGTCTTTAAAATTTGTAAATGTTGAATTCCTCCAAAAAAGATTCTAAAATCTGCTGAAATTATTTTAAAATAGATACCTGCATGTTTAAAGTAAAATTTTAATCAGATTTAAATTTTTTTTTCGTGACATTAAATCACTGTTTAAACTGTTTTAAAAAATAAAATACATAATTGTGTGTAACTTTTCAAGTCGTATTCCAAATACTTAAAAATAAAAAAGCTACATCTTATTTATATTTTTTTCTTGAATACTACAAACAATCTGCTTAATTCTTTTATTTAACTTTAACTAATGTACTAAAACCGGATTAACTGAAAATTTCGCATAATTAAGAAAAGTACAAAGCGGTATAACAACGGCGAAAAGTAATTATACTATCTACCGAAAGTAACTATGTTTCTTTTTTTTTTTTCAAATTACATTCCAAAATAATATCAGCTAAATTACCTTTGAAAATTTTTTTAGCATTTGATTTCATTGTTTTATGAAAAGAATTAAATAAAATTAAAAGTATGCAACAAATATTATGTAAAATAAATAAATAAACACGCTTTTTTTCCCACACTAAAAAAACGTTTATCTGTGGTAGGAAAATTGAGCTTTTTACTGCTATAATTTCTAAAATATATGGGTACATAAAAAATACTTATAGCTGATTTTATTTAAATATAAAACATTTTTGAAAGGTTTATAAAGCATAAATATATATTAACCACTTTTAAATTTTATCATCACAAAAGTCAATTAAATCATAATTTAACAAAACAATTTCTAAAATAATTAGAATACTCTTATCTTTTGGCTAATTTAAAATTTTTATTACAATAGGAAAATCTCCAACATTTAATACATATATTAAAAGATTTCTAAACAAAAGGAACAAAATATTTGGCTAAAAGTTTCAGTATATTATAATTTTAGGAGAAATTTTCATTTACTGAACATTTACACGATTCACACAATATCACTCGCTCAGCGAACATCTTTCAATCCCCTAAGCATAACTTTTTACATAACACTTAATCCTTAACTTTTTCTTTTTATTATTCTTACACAACACAAACATTTATTACCGGGTTAAATCTTGCTTCATTCATTATGCAGTTCACAAGTCAAATACAAATAGCTCTAAACTTTTCTAATCAGAAATTACAATTCACTAATCCCTTAGTGAGCTACAAAATCTTACAAAGTTCATTCGAAAACCACACTCCAGTTTAACATCAATGCTGCTAATAATTTTTCAAACATAACAAGTGCAACATTCTTTCTCTCTCTCTTTTTTTAACCCCCAAGTTCTCTCAGTATTCCTCCAAACAAATGCAAGTCTTTCTGATCCATTCTCACAGATGAATTCTCAGTTCTTGACTCTTCAAGCACTATAGTGCTCATCCTCAATTTCCATAACAGTGGCAGTGAATTAGCTATCTATAGTTATTTTAGTCTTTTATCTTCAACACATTTGCTCACACTTTGACTCAAACATAGTACTCAAAGTACTTCAACCAAAGTATACTGTCCCATACTTGGCACCAGTTTCTGAAGGCAAAATTCTGAACTTGTAGCCACATGACTCTTAATCAACTTCAACAATGCGGTTCGAAAAACAATTTTCATTTAAATTTGATTTGATACGTTTTTGCTTTAACAATTACAAAGCTTTTACAACTTCTTTTCCCTTTTTGTTTTTAACAATTGATTTGATCTTCTTTAACAGCAATCGAAGTAAATTATTAGCACAAAGATTTGTTATCTTAACTTATTTCACAGCATTCATAACTTACATCGAAATCAGTTGGACACCACATTTACTATTCTTTTAGTGACAATAACTCAAGAGGAATCTATTAGTCAACTAAAAGAAAACTAAACGGTTTTTAATCACATATTCATTTATTGCAATTACAGACTTCAGCGATTTTCAAATATGATCTTCAACAAAACTTTTAACTTTTATAATAATTAAAACATAATAAACACTTTGCCTGCCTAACTCCTTTGAGCTCCAACAATGATTGTTACCTCACATTCAGATGGAAGAATGTGGTGAAATATTTATGAAATGTACGATGAATCTTTCTTTGATCAACCAATGAACACATACGGTAAATCATTTTAGCATCTCAAGATTTCCGGAAACTTTCATCTGATATGGAATGCCAAAATTTTTGAGCATTCTTTAAAACATTTTGCTACTAAAAAGTCAAATTTTCATTCTAACTTTCTTTCTTGCGATTTTAATCTCAATACTGTTAACATGCTGGTACTTCACATAATTTTGAAAGTAAGCTTGGTTTTTTTTGCGAATGAAATTCGAAATCTGTATATTCAATTAGCATCCATCTTGTATTTTTAAAAGAAACAAACATAAAGAATAACAGAAGGATTTAAAATTTGAAAAGTATAAATCAACTCATATATTGTATACCAATTCTCCGGTAAACCAAGCTCACTTTAAAATTTTACAGCATCTCGGTAACTTTTCTGACTTCAGCACACGCCCTTTGTGAATGATATTACTTGTAAAAAATGTCATTATAAAAAAGGCAAAATCTTTTAAAGTTCCGCGATTTGAGCACCCATGCGTCTTATCCCATTGTCTCACTTTTAAGGCTAGTGTTGAGAAACAGAGGCACATAGAACATCTTGCTCTGGACCACTAAGCTAGCTGCCGCCTGGACTTCTGGGATACAACTCAGAAGTTCCGCGAACCTCGTCGTCTGCTGAGGAAACCTGTGCTCGACGAATACTTGCAAAGCCTTCATGTACTTGTCGTGGATGGCTTCAAGTTCTTTAAGATCTTTCTGGCTTTCTGTCTCTCTTTCGTCTGAAAGGAATAAATTTTATTAAGATAAAATATATTAAGCTTTTTCAAAACTTTCAGTTTATTAAAGTCCAAAAAAAAAAACCACTGACGAGACTTTGAACTCAAATTAGAGAAGACTGTTTAGAATGTCGATTACACTGCAAGAAAATTGTGAAAACGTCACTGATTATTTCCAGGCGACGCACCGGAATTTCTCGGGTTTCCACAAATTTTCTGCGAAAAACAAGTATATTTGTAAAACGTTTCCTGGTTCGCTACCAAGTTTATGAACGCCCACCTCTTAGAGAAATATATTTATCAGTCAGTGTTAAGGAATATTCAGCTTCTTTATTAAGAGTTTCGCCTTGATTTCAGTTACGGTCCTTCCAGGTTGACTGAGCCCCAAAGAAGGAAGAATTGTAGTCTTTTGATATCGTACCTTTGCAGGAAATTCAGGCAAAAAAGCTATTCTGTGTTTGCTAGCAATTCTGACGTTACTTAGGCTACATTTGCTTTAAGAGCTTTCTTGGGCTTTCTTGTTGTGTCAGGAAGGTGCTAATTTATTTCGGAAACATGAATGCATTTTATTCGAAAGATTTTTGAATTCTTCAGAAAGATTCCAAGCTGATTTTAGGAGGTTAACTGACTTTAGCGAGAAACTTTCCTGTTTCTTACCAGACATTTTACTGGCAGAAATTAGGCGCACCAGCTGTTCAGCATTTTCCATGAACGTATTATTTTTTTTTAGTGTATTGCTCGCTTAAGATTTCATTACAGCTAAATTATTTTACTGCTTTTTCAAAAAAAAAAAAAAACACCTGAACTAACTACAACTTTATTCAATAACTTCCTTTTAGAAACTGAAAGTTGATTATTGCTTTTGTTTTCTTTTATGCTCAACTGTTAGAAGGGAATTTGTTTTCCGCGGCTCTCTGGAGATAAACGCCTCAGACTCTATCAATAACTTTAATTATGACATCGACTTGTTTTAAAAAGTATACTAAGAACTGTTTTATTACAAGCTTTTGGTTTTGAGTCTTCTCTCTCTTCTCTTCACTCTCTCTTGAGTCTCTCTTCTTTAAACTACTTATTCCTTTTGCAAAAATAAAATCGCCATCGCCCTTTCAGAAAGTAAAACTTCGGCTCTTCTAGACAATATCATATCTAATGCACCTACTAAACATTTAGAATTGCTACCCCTCAAACTTAAGAAACCGAAACTTGAAATCACCCATAAAGCCAAGTGAATAGAGCCGTTTTTGTTCATCCAGGTGAGGCACGCAGGAAGAATCTAACCACCTTTTCTGCGCCATTTAGCAACGTATGGTAATTTAAAGGCTTATCGCCAAAATGTAAGGAACTTCTGAGAAAAAGTCTTGATTACTTGACTTTTAAATTATCGTGATAACAATACTTATTTTACTCGGTAAAAGATAAAATATTAACGAAAATAAAATAGCTTTGAAACGAACAAAATAAAAGTTTTTAGCGCATTCGCAACAATGTAGTAGTTTTCAGCTGCAAAAAGCCTTTATCAACTTCTGACAAGAGTATTGCAGGAACCCTACATGCTTCAAAACATAATGTCATACGTAAATAGCCTGTATTCCTTCATTTAATGTATAAAAACGTACATAAAAATGAAAAGAAATACCGGAGTTGATCTCCCCGTGTAAATTAAACCCTGGTCACAAATAATTTATGACTTTTAAAGACGCCAGTCCTGAAAACAGTCTTCAAACGCGGGAGAAATGAAAGGCCACTCGTTCTTACCCGTGATAAAACAAATGTCGGATGACTGCATGATGATCACTTTCAGACAGACATATTCTTCTATGCACAGATCCATTCTTCGGAAGGTGTCCGCGAGCCTGGCCAGCCTGTCCACGAGTGGCCCGGCTTCCCTCAGCTCTTCAAGCCCCACTGGCTCCCCCACCATAATGGTGAGGCACTCCCTCAGGGAACATAGGGCCGTGGCCACTGCCTGCTGCACGTTGACGGGCGGAGAGCCCCGGATGGCGAGAAAGGCACACGTGGTCAGCACCAGAAGCTCGTGCCATTTGTGAGTCAGCAGCTGAAAAGATACAAATTTATCATGACAATGGGAAATTGAAACAGATTACTGTACAGATGGACTCTTAATTACATTGGCGACTTTGTAAAGCAAGTGTTGTTCTCACGCGAGAAGCAACAGCAACAAAATTTTCGCTGTTCGTCCCTGCGCACTATGTGCAAAGACATCATCCAACAGGCTGTCCGCTTGGAATCCCATTAAACCAGTGCTGCCAGTCTAACAGGATGTCCGCTTGGAATCATTCCGCTTCTAATTGACGTCGTAGCTCTTCTCTCAAACCGTCTCCAAATATAAATTCCACAAACGGAGATGACCACTTACGAAGTCTAAAAAATTTAAAGGTCTGCCTGGTGGCCGGACTTTTTGTGGAATTGTACACATTCGGAACAGTAAAAAGTTCACAGCAGCCGAGGGAGAAGAAATAATTGCTGTTACACGCCAGCTAATGACGATCGAAATGAAGGATAGAATCTCTCTTTTTTTTTTTGGTTTTTATTTTACAACGTGCTTTTATCATCTGCGCACATCATTTCGTTCGCAGCGAGACGTCTGGTGTTACAAGACTATTTCAGGAATGAAAAGAAAATTGAAATTGTCAACTCCCAGAGACGAGAAATCACACAGCCTGGGTTTCAACTTATGTTTAGAAGTTGCATGCCTCTAGTACAAATGCTATAAGTACCATTCCTGGCTCAAAAGAATTATAAGAAATCAATTATTTATTAGTGGTAAAAAACGAATAACAAGAATGAATTTCTAGCGTGAATCAGTAGCGTACATAGACTTCGGTGCCCTTCCCCCCGCGAGATTCATTAATTAGCAAAAAATGTTGAGTTCAACATACTGTTAATTTTTTCAGAGCGTGCGTTGAATTATCTCTTGTCCCCCCCCCTCCTTTTACGGGAGTCTTTACGGGAGTGCTATGTACACCACTGGCATGAAGTAACAAAACCATTTTTGCTGCTTTTTTCCTTGTATCTTAAATATGTGGTGGCTAGTTTTAAAATTTGGAGTAAGTTGAAATAAATAAACAAATGTATACAGCACGTCCCCGAAAAGTTACGTAGAACGGATTCACTCCACGTCCTTGAAAGAAGTGGTGTTGGCTCATGATAGTGTTCCCACGGACACATTATTTTAACATATTACTAAACTAGTAATAAGATTTGCGATCAAGGGTTGCTCCCCCCCCCCCAATTGTCCAGGGCTGCAGAGTTGAAGGAAAAAGGACCGACTCCGACAGATTTAAGAGGCTTCAGCTCCGACTACTTTACTTCAAAATCAGTCCAACTTCGACTACACTGACAGAGTTGCGGACTTAATGGGAAAATAACCGATTCCAAACTCTTGGAATTTACACTTTCGACTCTGATTCCTTTACTCAAAATCCGCCCGACTCTGACTCCACAGCAATGCTTTTGCGTCCATTTGAATACACTATACGTTCATGATATCATTTTTGAAAAACATTTAAAATTTCAAATCGTGGCAAAATAACTACTTGGCTTTCCATTGTAACGCAAAAAAACCATACCAAAATGCTTTCCATGTCCCGCATAAAGTCATTGCACTTGCAGGACAAAATCATTGAACACAAAAAGAAAGCTTAAAATAAATTTAAGGAGAATCAATGTACAAACCTGTGTGTGAATCGCAACAGGCAGTTCATGGTAGAAGGGCAACCGCTTGGTCCATTGCACCAACTTGTACACAATGTTGTCGCCTATCTTACAGAGTTTGTCATTGAGACCCATCTTGCACTGTAGCAGTTCTTTCGCATTCTTGAGCTTTGCAACGTCTTCGAAGCCATCGCACTCCACCAGCTCCCGAATCATGGTCATGGCCTGTTCCGGAGTCATCCGCGAATCCAGCCTGGAGCTGGACACACAGTTTTCAGCCCTATGCCTCAGATGCACGACGTCGGCCGGACTGGTCAGCGCGGCCTTCAGAATCTGACCGTTAGCCCATTCTTGGTGACTGGTATAGTGCTGGCTTGTCGGAAGGGTTGGCGGCTGAGGCTGTTCTGGAGTTAGATGTCCGTTCTTCTGGCCTCGCCGATGTTTTTTATACTTTACCTTCAAAATTGGAGGGGAAAAAAGTAATGAAAAATACTGCGGCGGAATGCTACGGCAATAACTTAATATTTATACAGAAAGAACAACATACATTGCAGTGTTTCTCGACTTTTTCTTTTGTTTGTTTGTTTATTTTATCCGTTGACCGGTACAACCTTGTGAAAAACATTTGCGAACCGATGGGATAGTAAAAAATGATAATAATAAAAAAACTTTATTGTGTGACAGTAAAATTTTATTGTAAAGATAAATTGAAATTATAGATAAGTAAATGAACCTTTGAGTCAAATCACAGAAACTGAAAAGTAATCCCAAAATTAAAATACAAATTGTTGTGTAAAATGTTCCGTTTTTATTTATTTTGTTTGTGTTTATTAATTAATTCATTTATTTTATTTTGTTTACCCCTTTTACTTCCAATAAGGATCATTTTTTTAACGAATACAGGTAAGAATCTCAGAGGACCGATCATTTTTTTTCCCACCGCCGGGCTTGCATTTGAGATTCCTTGCATTAAAGAGTTTCGTCAGGTGAGGATCAAAATATTCATAAATAAAGAATAAACGTATGAGAATATATGCGATAATATTGTCAATATTAATCTGTTTAAACTTTTATCGCATGATATTAGAGACGTACCGAGTACTCGGTAACTACTCGGTACTCGGCCTACTCGGTCAATTTGCCGAGTACTCGGTACTCGGCCAAATTCTGATCAGATACACGGCCAATACCGAGTAGTTGCAAAAAATTGAATATTGTCCAAGGCAGATACTAAAATTTATAAAAAAAGGAGCAAGTGTTATATTCTGAAATCATTTACAATTAAAATTTATAAGTCAAATTTAAATTTTGAGAATAATGAAGTTTGTAATGCTTCAATGGAATAAATCTTTATTTTGATGTCCCCAAAGTTAATAAAACTTATTTATTAAAAATTATGCAAAAAAGATAAGTATAGAAAATATGGAATTTTTATATTAAAAATGGATTTTTGCTACAAACAAAAATTAGTTATAAAAAATATAAAAATACCTTTGCTTAAAAAATAAAAGGAAATAAAACAACGTTAAAAGCACAGTGCAGGAACACTGTAGACATGTGTTTTGGCGTTACAAGGAATTCCTTTTTCAATGCAAAAAATGGGAGCTCGTGGATTTAAAGGCATCCGACAAAAGTCGGATTTTTTCGTCGAATGTCTTTACATTTTTCACATGTTATGCACTGAAAAAGACGTTCCTTGTAACGGGGGGGGGGGGGGGGCAGAAACACGTGTCTGCAGTGTTCCTGCACGTTTGTTTTATCTGCTTTTAAAAATGATTTATTGTTTGGCGGACTAGAACTATTAATTGATTGGTGTTTTAATTCCAACTTCATTAATCATACCTTTTATTTATTTATTTTTAATTTTAAAAATATTTTTTTTTGTAAAATTTTTGACACTAACAAAATTGTTTATATAATGCATAATTATAATTTCAGCAGGAATTTAGTTTTAAAAACTATTATATAGACAAGGAGGTCTGTACTACTATTCCAATAAGTTCAAAATTCGTCACATGTGTGTCGGTGGTTCTTCTTAAAAAATAATTGGTACTTGGTAACTCGGCCGAGAAGTGAAAGGCCGAGTACTCGGTAACTCGGTACTCGGCTACTCGGCCAAAGTGCTACTCGGTACGTCTCTACATGATATGATATCGGAAAGGCAAATTTAAAGAACAGCTAAGATCATTATTTTAGTTGTGAATATCATAATTTCGAGACAAAGTTCTTACCTTGTACAAAATTATATACAGCTCCGGAATTTCTACCTCCTGGCATTCTATCTTCACGCACAGCTATGTAAGATAAATAAATAAATAATTTTATGACTGGCTGAAAACAAACAAACAAAAAATGCACTTTTAAAAGAAATAACTTTACGAAACATGAATTTTCACTGAAATCGAACCTCACCTGCTAAGACCATGCCTTGCCTCACGCACTTCTGAAAGCGGCAGTACTGACAGCGGTTCCTTTGAGCTTTGGTGACTTCGCAGTTGCCGTCAGCTACACAAGTATACACGCGCTTGTTCTGAACTGTCCTCTTAAAGAAACCTTTACATCTAGAAAGAAAAAGAAGAGAGAGAGAAAATAATTAAATTTCTGATTAGAATCTGGAGCATTATTGCATCAAAACGAAAAATAAAAAGAAACGATAAATAATTTCCAGCGATTGAAAAAAAGAAAAATAAGAATAAGTAATTTACCCATCAAGCGTTAGTGCAAATATACAAACTAAAAAGTTAGTGCAAATATGCAAATTAAAAGCTAGTGAAGATATATATATATATATATATATATATATATATATATATATATATATATATACATATATATATATATATATATATATATATATATATATATATATATATATACATATATATATATATATATATATATATATATATATATATATATATATATATATATATATATATATATATATATATATATATATATATATATATATATATATATATATATATATATATATATATATATATATATAAGTTTTGAAACCCAACACAAGTTGTTTGCGAGGAACAAACTTTAATGAAAAAAAAAGTCTTTAGGTGGAAAATATTTTTAAAAACGCTGTTTTTTTTTTAAAAAAAAACTTGGTTATTTTAAGAGCGCTATTTTTGTTTTAACAACTCAAAAATACTTAGCATTAACACCTTTTCATCAAAATAAGCACTGACACTTAAAAAACGAAACACAAATTATTTTTCACAACGAAAAAATAAGAAAACTAGAGAAATTCTGAACACAATTTATTGTTTTTGTTCCAAGAAAATTGTTATTAGAAAAAATTAAAATACTTTTCTCAATGAAATTAACACAGATGAAGGTAAAATAACTGAATGACTCAGTGAAATCGAATCGCTTTATTTGTCAAAAAGTCTTTCTTAAAAAGCAAAACATATTCTTATGAAATTGCTTAAAACTAAGTCTTTTACCAGTATTGTGTAAAAGACGAATTTACTTTAGTGGTTAGTTCTTTTTATTTGTTTTCATTTATTCATATTGTAAATTTAATAATAGTGAAAATTTTGATTGAAACTCAGTTCTATCATTTTTTTCACTTTCATTTATAAGCTGATTAATGGAGAAAAAGTTCTCGCATAAAAAAGTTGTCAGTAAAAAATTCATCATTAGTTCAAGAGAAAAAAAATAAATTAATAAATAAAAAACATAATGCTTAAGAGCTCTGGAGAATGAATTCATATCGTTTTAACAACAGCGAACAGTTTTCTTTTCACTTGATAAAAATAATAAATTTTTGACCTAGTTTGCAAAAATCGATGTTGGTACACGCAGTTGACCTGTTCAGTTTTGGATGTAACAGTGCATAAAAAACATACTTTTTCTTACATTCGTAAAATTGTCGTCGTGACGTCGTGTCACAACTATGAGAAACAGAGGTGCATTGCTAGCATCCCAGGTTTGACTTCTAAAACTGCAAATGATAGATGGCAGCACCAACTATTAGCAGTCGATTTTTTGATCTAGAAAGAAAGGCCGTTTGATCTACTGCCGCCGGAATTATTGACTTTTATTAGTAACAGAGAGAACTTTGCGACCATGACGGATTTTGCCCCCCCCCCTAGTCTCCATTAAGATCATCGAATATGCAACTCTCCAATCCCGAGTCCTGCCAAGGCCCGATTACTCTCTGAATTAAGAAGTTCAGTTTAATTTCTGCACCCTCCATTTTTGACTAGAGATTATTTTTCTAAGTTTTATTCACATTGAAACAAAAACCACTAATGCCACAAATATCATTTCCATTAATGTTCCAGTTAATTAAAGTATAGAGGGGTGCCCACCCCTCCTATGGGCAAGGGCGCACCCCCCCCCCTTAATATCGTAAAACACCCCCTAAAAAAGTGAGAAAAATACCCCTCAAACATCCCACCCCCTAAAAATTTCAATAGCGCAGTCTGCGCCATGACCCCCCTCCCCCAGGTGGGCACCCCTGAAGTATATTTCCCACGTAGAAAGATCAATATCATGTAGAAACTTTGCACACTGTACATGGTTGCACTGCTACTCCATGGATGGTTAATTTTTGGATAAAATTTATCAACTCACAAAATTGTTAAAATATTATAAAAGTAATTTGTAACACACACACAGGGGCGGCATTTCAGCATTTCGTTTGGGGGGTCGAGTTTCTTGAGCATGAATTTCCTCAGAACGGTATAAAATACATATTGTTTAACAAGAACTGATAATTAAATGGTTTTAATGTTAAGAATAATTAGGTTTGTAAAGATCAATTAAAATTTTTTTGACCGAAGCTTTAAATTTATTTTGTTATAAGTTATCTTACAAAATATCTCAGTACTAGTTTTTATTTTTTAGTAAAGTTTTAATCTGCTATTTTTGGAGTCAGGAAGAACAGAAAATTTTGTAACTATAGTTAATCAATATCCAATGACTTAATTTATTGCCAGTATAGCTAAAGAGGAAGGTCTTGCTTTGCCTCATTGCGCTTCGAAGGCAATTCTCTAACCTCCTGAGACACGAAAGTCAAAATTGGTTGACGTTCAGTTCTCCTACAACTTTCTGGTTGTGTGCGTAGTTTTTTACACCAATGAAGAGGCTCCATTATTGTAGCCTTGAAATAGCTATATGCTGTATTTTCGTGTAAATTTGTGCTTTATTTACATCGGTTTTTCAATTTAATCACGGAAGTCATCTTTCAAATGACTGACCTGATTGAAACAGTCAAAAAACAATGGAAGCAAGAAAGTTATGTCAAAAAAGCACATTTCCTTTAGATTCCTCTCTTTAAAATAACCAAGAAAGCTTTTTAAATAGGCTAGTATTTATTTTGTCATTAAAAAGTATAATCACAATTCACAAAACAATTCCTCTTCCCTCATGCTATTACTTATAAGTGTAATATTTTCTTTTTCGCTATCTATAACCGACCTACATAATATTGAAGTTAAGACCAATAATAAATATATCTCATTAAATCCTGTCTCAATTTCTTGAGAAACTGAATTGATCAGTTTATTCTAAATATTGATTTAATATTTTGACTAAAACTTCATCTGGGTTTTGTCACCTCTTCCACATTGGCATACATTAAAAACTGTTACGAAAAGTTCTGTCACAAAGTTCCACACCTGGTTCAAGTATGCATTAATGCGAAAATTACTAAGAGTTTCAATTGTCAATCCAAGAATTAAGATTAGCGAATTAAAATTTTGATGATAGAGTATAGCATTTATCAAAAAAACGCTCCGCAGTATAAATAAAGTAAACAAAAAATTCATACAAAGGCATACATATTAAAATGACAACAAATTTTTTATCAATGAAAAGGTTGCTTTCCAGTAATTCTTCCAGGAGGCTTTTATAACTCTTGAAGACCATCTTGTGTCACTCAGAGATTGTCAAGTAAAGAGCCTCAAGATACATTTGTTGATGTGAAAGTATTTTTTGATGGGAGATGTTTTTCAAAAATAGCATATCTTTACAAAAAGTTCCCATGAAAGCATATGATACACCGAGTGGCTAAAATGTGTTTCTAGTACATGGCGTCAATGAACACTTACTAGCTGAACATTAAGTTATAATATGAGCATAAAAAACTTATGTAAAAATGACATGGAATTCTACACTGTACGGGTATCTCATACAAGATGCTCCATCATAACATAGATTACTCAATTTTGAAATATTTTAACCCATATGAAGAGATTACTTTCTTTAGTTAAGGCAAACACTTTATCCTCCATCAGTTTCTTCTGTTCTGAAAAATTCAGGGCAAATGATTTTCTAAGTTATCTAAATTGAATTTTACCATTTTTATATTATTCTTAGTGAAAAATTTGGGGGTGCAACCGCCCCCCTCTCCGCACCCCCTATTTGCCGCCCCCCTGCACACACACACACAATGTTGCGTCAAATCCCCACATTTATCAAATAGCTCTTTGGGACCTTATTCCCAGGACCCTCTGAAAATTCTGAGAGGAAGCTCAAGCTTCCTCAGCCTTTTCAGCAATTAGTCCTAAAGTCTCGCGCCACACCATTCACTTTTCACCAATCAATTTAAATTTATTTAATTTATTTAAGAGCAACTCAGATTTATATATATATACCCCTTCACATGTGATGATCCCGTAATGCAGCCCCCGTAGCCCTGTCTTCACAGATCATGCAAATCATGGGCTGCCCGTCCTCGTCCTTGGCAGTGGCGCCCTCTCGCGACGTGGAAGCGACACACAGGTTGAGGGCTTGCGTGTCGGGCGACACGGAAGAGGAGGAGGAGGGTCCCTGCGGCTCCGGCCACTGCTGGATGGAAGACTCCTCTTGGTTATCCACGCTGGGCTTCGGACAGAGTGGGGAAGAGAACGCCGTCGCCTGCCGGTACGTGGTGATGAGAGATTGTGCTGGCTGCTGGAAACAAAATAACATACGACTATTACTCAAAATGCACACTCCATGGGCATGGATGGGGTCATTTTTACGCATATATTTGCACTTTATTACCGGGATTTTAAACTCGGACTTTTAATTGTAACACAGTGAAATTCCGTTGCATCGAATACCAACACAACGAAATATCCGATTCAGGGAAATAACATTGTGTTTAATTACATTGTCCCCCTAATTACATTTCCATTTCCATTATAACAAAAATCCCGTTACAACGAAAAATAGCGGTCCCTTGAAGTTCGTTGTGAAGGGACTTTACTGCATATTCGAATACATCCCGTTACAACGAATACCAACAACGAAATACCCGTTTTAGAGAAATAAATTTTCAGTCGCGTTTTTTTTTTCTTCCATTACTTCGATTACAACGAAGCTCCCGTTACAACGAATAAAATTAGAGGTTCCCCGAAGTTCGTTGCAAAGGGATTTCACTGTACAAGGAACCTTTATGTATCATAACATGAAAGACTTTCTAAAAATATTTGTTGTATTGGAAAAATAAATGATTTGAAAGTTTCGCGGGGGGTGACTGTACGGTCTCTTCAAATGAATTTAAAACTAGTTTAAAAGAAAATATTATAACGTTTTTATAAATAACCTTTATAAGGAAATATTTTTTATCTATTGTTTTTAATAAAGAGATATGTGTGATCGATCATCAATACGAATATCTAATATGAAATCCATACCAACCAACGCTTTTCAATTTCGAGGAGAGGAAATCTGCTTCCTAATCTAATTTTAAAGGGGCATACAACTCAAAGAAACCTATTGAGATGAATTTTCGTTTGCAATGGAATCTTATTTTGATTCGTTCACATATACTAATAGTAATTTTAAGAGACAGAAAAAAAGCAAGCTTTCGTTTGTCATCATTACAATTTCTTAAAAATTTCTTGATTAATAATGGGACGGAATCCATTGGTCTGATAAGTATGCATTTATGTTTTTCACATACTACATAAATTTTACTTAACCATTGTTGTATAAATTATCTTTCTCTGCAACAACTACATTACAATCAAACTACAGAAAATCCATGAACAAACAGCTATTTGGAATAGTTAGGAGGAAAAGAAGACATATGAAAGCATACTTTATATTAATTTACAGTGAAAAGGCCAAGGACTTTTGTGCTAGATTTACCTCGAATTGTGGTGAAGAAGCTGTTGGTGAAGGAGAAGGCGTGGGACCTTTAGGAGAAGGAGTCCTTTTGGGAGATGGAGATGTGATGGTAGAAGAAGGCGGGGGCGCGGACAGTCTTTGCTGACGGATTCCTTGTCCAGACTCATGGTCTTGCCCCCGCCCCCACAATATCACCCCATGAGCAGAGGGGGCGCGGTCCTCTTCCTCGCCCGGCTCACCGGGGGCCAAAATGACGATGGTAGGGCAAGGGTGTTGGAAGGGGGGCCAAAGTTGGGGGACTCAGGTGGGGCAGTACGGTCCCGCCCTAGGTCCTGGGTCAATCCCCCCGCCATCGAACACGCTGTTCTGTCTTTCCAATTGGGGCATGGCATCGTTGTCTTCGGTGCTCGCCGCCCCGCATTCCAACGAGGGTGGTTCCACCAGAGATGCATTTGATGCTGAGTTCCCTCCGTCTCTAATCGACTTTCTACCTTTTCGGTTCCAAGTTCTGCAAAACCAAGCAGCAAAAATTAGAAACGGATAAGACATCATGAAGAACATACGAACCATTTACACAAAGGAATTACAGTAGAATCTCGAAAGTTTGAGGTTCCGCTTTTACTGAGAAGCTTCATTTATATTTTAAGATAAATTTTCAGCAGCCAAAAAACTGTCTTTCATTAAAATCTGGAAATAAAACTTAACAACATACAGTACATAATAGAAGAGAGGATGGTTTCAACAACACTCTCTAAGCGGCACGAAATATTCATGGACTAATGACTGCAAGATACGGATTAAGAGATGCTTTGGAGATAGTAACTTTGATGCATAAAATTGACATTTTCTTGCCACAAAGAGCGTGTTGACATACCTTTTGAAATATCCGCTTAGAATATATAAAAAAAAAAAAAAACCGCGCATAACTTAATGCGAAATTTAAAGTTATCTACAGCTAACCGTTTTTTTGTTATCCAAGATACAGTTATACGCAAGCACACGGAAACTGCTGTCATAAAACAAAATTAATCAAAATGGATTCGGGCACAGTCAAAATACATGTGTTGGTTGCCTACAAATTTGCACACCTAAATGTGTTATGTACCGAAATCGCGGAAAACTAAAGCCAACATTGGTTTAGGCGTAATTAACAGAGAAATATATGTTGAAATTTGTGTGATAAAATTTTTTCTGAGGATAGATAATACGACCATTTTCATTACACAAGGACGTAAAAGGTGCTCCTCCTCATGACTTCCGAATAGCGTAAATTTTTTATCTGGAAAAGTTTTCCGGATAGTCCGAGTTTTCAATAATCCGAGTTGACATGAGTTCCAATTACCTCAGATTTTCGAGACTCTATTATAGTTTAAAATACACCCATGATTACGCAAGGTACCTATGTTCAAAGCAAACCTATTAAATGCAAGAGAGCAGACGCCAACATCAAAATAATAGATATTTTAACGATAAATTTATCAATAAAATTGTCACAGTAAAACGTGACGGGGAATTGAAGGTTTCTCCGTTACAAACAAAAACTCGCTATACTCTGTTTCGCTATAAATAGACGCGACAGTATGGCCATTCCTGCTTTTACCACTTGTTCTCCCCGAAAAGAAATGAACTTTTTCAAGGTCACGCCTCTTATCGCAGAGCTGTATTCTCTATCTGTTAGAATACTGCTGAGATTAACTAAAGGGGAATATGTAGCTAAACTTCAAATTTCTGAGCCGTAGAATAAGTAGCGACACGTCCGCCATCTTGGGGCTAAACGACGCTTTCTTTTATGTCTGCTATGGTGAAGTACGGTGTTTTGGTTCTTAATTGTGGTTTCTTATTAACTCCACGTTAATCCGCAATCAAGAAGCAAAACAAGCTACTTCATTAGAGTAAACATAGGAAGAAAGCGGTATTTAGCCCCAAGATGGCGGATGTCTAGCTACTTAAGCTACGATTTAGAGTTTTAGCTAAACTCGATCCTATGACTAGAACCTTTCACAGAAAAGTAGGTAATCATTTCGTAAATCTTTACGGCTTTCGTGTTAAAATGTAATTCAGATGTCAGAAGGAAACTACATCGGCACGAAATAAAGATGTTCCGATTTTGCTGGTGGACCTACCAGAGTGTGGCTTCATTCCGATCAGATGATCATTGTTGCCGTTCCCCACTGCAGCCTTTCTTCTGGAGGTGGATGGATTGGGAGGATGGTGCTGAGACATGCTAGGGGTGGTGTGGTCGGCGCTGTTCATCCGGGGTCGCTTCAGCTTCAGGTGGTGGAACAGGGTCATCGTTGCCTCACACCACCGCACCACAACGATCATGGCTCCTGTACGAAAAAAAGAATTCGTCAAAACTAACGTATTGTACGAAGAGTAACTGTTTCAAAGTGCTCTCGTACCGTGTTTTCCCGAAAATAAGACCTAACCTCAAACTAAGCCTTAGTGCATCGTTTCCCAACTGGTGGTTCGGGACCCCTGGGGGTTCGCAAGAGGTATAAAAGGGGTTCGCGAAAGCAATGGCGGAATTTCAAAATGCTTGTTGGATGTAAAGTCTTAAAATTATGTTTTTTTTTTTTTTTTTAATTATTTATTCGTTTGCCTCTTGCACATTCGATACTTTTAGATACAAATGATGGCATACTTGCTGACATATTTTGTAAATTTCAAGAATTTAGTCTGTCATTACAGAGTTTACACATTGCCAGAAAGTTTCAATTTTTGAATTCAATGAAAGCATTCGAATTCCTTGGTTTTCACAGGAGCTTTTGATTGAAAAATACGATTAAATTTGATGGAAAAATTTCACGGAGCATACGCGAGCGTCTAAAATATTTATAGTTATTTTTTGATGTGTAGTTTCTTTACCATTTGTGTGTGAAGAAGATCTGTTTGTTGCTAGAATTTTCGAGAAGATATAGTTAACGCAAAAATATCTTAATAGGTGCGAAAAAAAAAAACATTTTGCTTAAAATTTTTTCCTGAAAATTGTGAATTTGAGGTACACAGTAAAAAAATCAATGGAATTAGAACTTGCACTCAATTTTCGTGGCATGTAAAAAAGGAGTTCTTGAAATTTGTGCAGAAAAAATATCTTGTAATAAGTGAACTATAAAATATTTTGTTGGTTAAAATCACCTTTTTTGAAATGATTAGAGTTAGTTATAGGCGTTTTATTGTTTTTAAAAAATAATGTTAGATAAAACAAAATAACTTCGCATTTTGTTTTCACTTTTAGTGTAAGGACAATAAAATTTTTTAGCACTGAAGCGATTAATGTGCATATTATATCTCTATTAAGCAACTCGACTCGTAGTCGTTTTCAAAAAGATATAAATTTAGAAATCTCTCTTTTTTTACTGGCAGAAAAAAAAACATTTAGTTAATCTGAAACAGTTTTGTAAAAGGTATTTTCGAAGATCATTCTTAAAATGACTTCTGATTTAATGTTAAAAATAAATGTAATGTTGTGTCAGAAACGGATACATTAAAAAGTATTACCCTTTTGGATAATATTTCTACGAGAAATGGATTTTTAGCACATATGGAAATTAGTACAGACGAAAATTTAATGTTGAATCTAATTTAAGAATGAAACCGTCAGATATTTTAGCCAAACTTTCAGCTCATTTATTCTACAAACTTCTGGTTAGAATTTTTTTCCCCTCCAAAATTGAAGGACGTTCTATAATAATAATAATAATAAAAAAAAAAAAAAAAAAAAAAAAAGAAGAAGAAGAAGAAGAAAAAGAAGGAACTCTGCACTTGTTTTCAGTTGAATTTGTTTTACGTTCATTTTATTTTAGTTAGTACTTTCATATTTCGGTGTTATGTTTGCGTTCTTTATTGCGTTTGCCTTTTTTATTTATTTATTTTTTTGTTATTTGTTACTTATTGCACAGGGTGTTCTCCAACTTCTTTAAGAATTTGAAAGGGGTTCGCGAGGGAAAAAAGGTTGGGAACCGCTGCCTTAGGTTGATTATTCCGGTTTCTCCTAAATAAAAACCCTACTCCTTAAGACAAAAAAAAAAAAAAAAAATGCCCTGGTGAAGATTGTTGTACAAAAGAACTCCGGGTACGTTTTTGACGAATTATAATCTCCAGTATTTTTTAAAGAAATTGCGTCAGAAACGAATGTTTAGTATTTGGTTCACTATTACGTTTGAAAAAATATATGTATGCTTCAGATAAAATGAGGAGAAAAAGGAAGAGCTATTCCATGGAGTACAGAAAAGGAATTCTGAAACACTTTTGAAATAAAAATCTTACGCAGTTTTCCTTGAAAATGGTGATCAGAAAAATTGTATTAAGTAAAGACGAAGGCACGCAACGAGGTGGATTCAGTTTTTCTTTTTCGAGGAGTCGTTATTAAAATATGAACTTAGAAGTCGGAATGGAAGTCATAAGAGTGAATGTGATATTCGGGTACAAATAAGGGCCTGGTTCACAATAATTTCTCGAAACTAAAAATCTCATAGAATAACTAATTGCACGAACCCAATTTATTATTATTAATTTATTTATTTTATTTTATTTATGAATGTATTTATTTATTTTGAGTAGGAATGAATATTAATTATTGGATATCAAATACTGCATACGTAGGTTGCATGAATCGAAAACCCAACACCAAACAAATTTCTTTTTAAGTAGAAATAAAAATCAGTTATTGCGTATTTAAAAAAGAAGAATCCCCCGTAAGTAAGCCCTGGCGTATATTTTGTGCAAAAAATAATGTAAGACCGGGTCTCATTTTCGGAAAAACACAATAGTTGCAAAAAAAAAAAAAAAAGAAAATGTAAAAAAAGGGGGGTTATACAATTCTAACAATATCAAGATATAAACAGTGATTTTAAAATTATCATAATTAAAAGTGAAAGTTTCATATTGCCATAAATTTAACGATTTTTCTAAACAGAAGTCGCTATACTTTTCCACGGACAGGGGACTGATGAACTGGAAGCAGCAACAGATCATTTTATTTTGTAACATGTAGGATCAGTGACATCACGTGAGTAGTTAAAAAGTTTACTGCTTGCACGTTCTTGTTGATCCTACCTATTACAAGATGAAGTGTTCTGTTTTCCCTTCCAGTTCATCCGCCATCTCTTCGTGGTCAAAGGAAAAAAAAAACAGCGATTACAATGAACGTCCAAAATTAAAACAGTGTTTTTTTTTATTATCATTATTTATTTATTTATTTATTTATTTTATTTCACAACGAACATGATTTTTTACGATGTTAAATTTAACTTTGTAATGCCGGAAGTACGAGAAGGCGCAAAAATTAAAAAATACCTACCTTTGTTCTGAGAAGTAAAACCAATTAACAAAGTTTTAAAACGATTCCAAAAATTGCAGAGAAAAAAAAAAACTACGTGTTTAGGGGGGGGGGAGGGGGAATCCCTCTGCACGGGCGTCTTTACATTCACAAGTTCATGTCTTGATGAAAAGGGGTTAACTGAAAAGCTTTGCATCCCCAGAACTTGTATATACGCATTGTTTCTTCATCGTTTCCGCTATTTTTGTTCTCTTTTGACATAGTTGTTCATTATTTTTATTTGATGTAAAATGCTTCAGGATGGATTTCAAATGCCTTTATGCAAAGGATTTCAATTCCGAAAGTTAAAATGGCCGACATATTACCCCAAAACTGAATATTGTGTGGGACAACAATGTTGAGTTATTATAGTCCCAAAAGCTAAATAATATATTTTACCTCAAAAAAATGACAGTGTGAAAAACGAAATTAGAAAGGAACCTGAAAGTTGAAATAGAGGAGATTTTAAATAAAAGTGACTATTATAAATGGACTAATTTCAATAAACTTATAAAAATTGAGTATCGTAATTGCATTTGTATGGAATATAGCTTGAAAATATTCTTGGAAGTTGCGTGTAAAATCAAAATTTTCACGTAACGAGTTCAACAATAGTCTAGAAAAAAAAATCTAATTTCTCCATTTTCTTATTGGAATTAGAATTCTTATTTTGTTCAGTTTGACATTAACTTTTCTTGATTACTTGCACTAAACTATTTTTGCATTTTTTTCAATAGCCAAGAGTCGTTATGAACACTTCAGTTATTTTGGTTTAGTAATAACAAGTATGGGAGGGCACAAAATTGGTTTGTAGACGATATTAATTAGTAATATTTCATATTTTGCAGAAGCCACTTTGTTCAGATATATAAAAAAGTTATTAAAAAATGAAATTACAGGGGTGTCCACCCCTACCTCCTATAAGCAAGGGCGCAACCCCTCTTCATATCGCAAAGAAAAAAAAGGAAAAATGCCCTTTAAATCACCTCCTAAAAATTTTAATGGTGCAGTTTGCGCCATGACCCCTCCCCCTGCGTGGGCACCCCTAGAAATTAAACAGCTCTGACCATTTGCTTTCCAGTACCTAGGATTCTAGATGAAGTATTACCGGATATTGAGAAGGTTCAAAAACAGTTCATTTGCTAATAATCCGCAGTTCTTTTCATAAGTTACATTAATAACTTGCCTATACCAATTCTTATTTCAATAATATTATCTATCTTTAGATACGTTTCCCATCTTCCGCTCAATGTTGATTTCGCTGTTTCTATATTTATACATTCATATAATCACGATTTCTACTTGCAATTCGCGCGTCTGCAATTTCGATCATTTTCGGAGCGTAATTATGAGTCAAAAAGCTTCCTTAACAACCACCCTGATAACGGAACATGACGCAAGTGCCCCCTTCAACAATTTCCGCCCCCCCCCCCCATCCGTCATTTCCACATTCCCACCCCTCCCTCAGACTTTGGTCTCGCCTACGCCACAGGGCAATGACCTCGGGAACACAACAGCATCACTGTCTGTCGTGCTCTCCCTTTGTCTCTGCCTGCTTTGGGGAGACAGACATGTTGACCTCTCTCAACAGGGGGCTCTTATTTCATATTGAGTATCAAGTTCAATGATGTAATTTCTTTTAATTTATTTGTTTATCTATTTTTTTTTTTCGAAAGAATCCCGATCATGTGGATTTCATCAAAACGAATTGACCGAATATCTGGATATAATTTAAGAATGATTTAAATGGAATTGCAACACTGAAAAAATACTAGTAAAAGACAAAAATAATTTTTTTAGTGATAAAATAAATATCCTCATATAAATAATAGTCAATGATCGAGTAACCCACGAGTTTCAACATTGAAACTCGAGCCACGGCATGATAATTTAATAATGTGTTTTGGTAATTTTTAAAATGCAGGGAAAGACTTTATTGTGACGCTGAACTCGATCCGGTAACTTAACTGTTTTGCTGTTAAGACAGTAGTTTTAGGGGAATGAAGCATCAAAAAGTGGTTGAAAATTAACGCTATCCGCTGGAGTTTAGGGTTAATCCACTGGTTACGGTTAACATTTCAAATATCAAAATATCACCAAACAGGTAGTTGCTTCGTTCAAATGTAGAAGAGTAGAAGTAATTTTCACTTGTCATACCTTGACGGCCGACTTTCTAGTTTTTAAATAAATGTTAATGAAGAGCCAAAATATTGCAGGTTGACATGTTTCGGAAATACAAGGAACCTTCCTCACCATTGCTTAGAATTTTAGTAGTTAAAATCAGGGCTGCGGAGTCGGAGGGAAAATAAACGACTCCGACTCTGAGAATTTGACTCCGACTCCTTACCATCAAAACAATCCAACTCCGTCGACTCTGACTCCGCAAGCACTAACAGAGTTGTAGACTTAGAGAGAAAATAATTGACTCCGACACTTGGAATTTTTAATCTTTGACTCCTTTACTCTAAAATCCGCCAAACTCCGACTCTTCGATTCCGACTCTTCAGCCCTAGTTAAAGTAGGACTTTTCTGGAGGCTCTCTAATCCATAAGTTCATGTCTTTTTGATTCAAAAAGGATTTCCCAGAACACGTGTAACGTTGTGTCGACATTATGAACCATAGTGGAAACTAATTTCATTTCTTTTCTCTCCCACTTGGCGATCACCTGGGGGGGGGGGGGGGGCATGGTACAGACTGCGCCATTAAAATTTTTAGGGGGTTTGTTTTAAGGGATATTTTTTTTAACTTTCTTAGGGGAGCTCTTGCTTTTCTTTTTTTTTTTGGGGGGGGGGGGGGGTCTTCGCGATATTTAAGGGTGAAGACTTGTTCTTAAGGGGGGGAGCACGCCTGCCCACTTTGCATAATATTTTGTTTTTTTACTTCAATGAAACAATTTTTGTTTTACACACTGAAACCACTTTTCAAAACATTGTTTGCAAATATCTTCTACACGCAGACATATAGAAAGTTGAAACTGAAAAGAATTTTTGGTTTCTCTTCCGGGGCGCACTACGTTAAATTGATGAAAGCAATAACTGTAAAAGCACTAATTTTTGCGAAAATTAGGGTATCGGTGATTTTACGATCTAAAGTTTTCATGAATTAAATATGAACGAAACCAAAAGGTGAAAAAAAAAAAAAAAATCACGAAGGTAGTTTTCGGGATTACAACGAGCTCGCAAAAATCAGTGCTTTGACGGTATTACGCATCCAGATAATGCTTAATTTCAACCACACCCAACTTCTAACCAAAAATTATTATTTTAAACACTAGAAAATAGTCCGTCAAGATGTGACTGGTGAAAATTGCTTCTACATTTGAATGAAGCAATTGCCTGTTTGGTGATATTTTGATAGTTGAAATTTTAACCCTAACTCCAGTGGATTAACCCTAAACTCTAGTAGATAGCGTTAATTGCTGACCCCTTTTTCTTTACTTTCCTGGGATATAAGCGGGTACGGATACGGATATCCGGAACATCACTACTTTCAACACCTATGAGTCAGTATTTTTACGGTATTGGAGTTTCTCAGAAAAGAGCTCTAATTATCTTATATGAGATTTTAAATTCTCATAATTTAACAAATATATTATCTTTATTTATTACTAGAAAATCGCCCGTCAAGGTCTGACGGGTGAAAATTGTTTCTACATTTGAGCGAAGCAATTGTCTGTATGTGATATTTTGATAGTTGAAATTTTAACTCTAACTCCAGTGGATTAAACCTAAAAAGTAGACAGCATGCATTGTTGACCACTTTTTCGTTTCTTCATTCTCCTGAAATGATGCAGTCTTACCAAAAAACAGTTAAGTTACCGGAGTCAGCCTTGTCAAAATAAAGCACTTCCCTGCATGTCAAACAACAAACATTACCGAAACATGTTATTAAATTATCATTCCGTGGCGCAGGTTTCATTGTTAGTGACGTCAGGAGCGCTACTCGATCATTCACTATTAAAAATACGAGGAATATTTTAAAAAAAAAGTATTTTATGAAATAAATATCGTAGAGCATAAGAATTAGAACCTGTTATCCTTACAATTGTGAAGAAAATATATATGACATGATTGTTCTGAGAAGAATCAACAATCAACCTCAAAACAGTCAAATGACCTAATCTAAATTTCGTGTTTGTTCTTCGGCATTCTTTTACTCCCTGACATTAAAAGAAAATATTTCTGTCATGATCAGAAACTGCCATGCGAGCATAATGCGTGGAGAACTCTTGGCTTGGGCTCAAATTTGTGAACCCATCCCACCTTCTCTGCAATTATTATCTTTTCCCATCGTCGCAACCAAGCAACGGTAGGTAGTAAACTTGAACGGCGGGGTTAAAATTAACTCCCCTCAAAATAAGGCTTTTATGCAATCTGTTTTCGGGTACACATTTTCCGATTAATCTACGCTAGAAAACAAACACATGACGCATTTGAAAATACCAGTAGAAACCGCGACTCTCTGCAACAGATACTAAATTGGGTGCGATGTTGTGGCTTCTCGGGGGGATTTTTTCCAGCTCTTTTAGTTCTTTGCCGAGGGAAAATAAGACTGATCGTATTCTATTTATGAATTATTAGATCCTAAACGTTAAAAATACTAAGAAAAAAAGCACTATGGAATATTTTACATTATATTCCCTCGGGATATTTAAAGTTTCTATGACGAACACTGCTTTACGAATAGGGCGCTACTCTTTTCTTAGACCGAGGGATTGAGCCCTCTGAAGAGGGGGGGGGGGGAGGAAATAGGGTGGCAGTCACTAGAATTGGAAATTTTTTCGAAAATAAATTTTTGCTTTTTTTTCCTATTATTATTATTTTTTTTTTTTTTTGTTCAAAAACACAATTAGAAATATATTCTGAATTGTTTGATACATTTGGAGTACGGTGGACTCTCGTTATCTGAACACTCTCTGATGTGAACAACCCGCTATTCTGAACACATTTTGAACGTCCCGAGCACACGTGAGGCAGTGAGAAGCAAAGGGATATCAGTGGACATTTTCAAGCTTTGAGTAAAACGCATTTAAAGATCAAGTCCTAGGCAGGGTTCGAAAATGTCATGATATTTTCGAAATTATCAAAAATATCCGATATTTTGATATATATCCGATATTTTCAATCAGTCCAAATTCAAGTCTTCAAAATAGTAAATGCATCCTCAAAACACTCTTTATTTTCTTATATTGTTATTAAAATATGTAGACTTAAAATTGAGGTTTCTTTTATTATTAATATCTAACATTTCATTTGACATTTTAATCAATTTTAATGGAATTAATTTAGCATTAGCTGTTTTACTCATTTTTCTTCTGTTAGCTACTTTTGCACAGTTATAATATGATTGAGAAATAAAAAATACCAGTGACCTCCATGACCTCTCATCACGGACGAAAGAAATTTTAATCTTGACGCAATACTTCCATTACAAAGTAAAAAATATTTTCCGGGTAATTTAGTGGAAAGAATTTTCCTATCACAAAAAAGAGAGAGAGAGAGAGAGAGATCAATTTCTGAAAGATTTTCTGCGATGCTTTTTTTTTTATACATTTACTTATCTATAAACTATTTATTTTTATCCCGAAAGTTTTAACCGTAGCTATGTGTTCAGTTTACGTAAAACAAAACCCCATTTTGTGCAAAAGCCTACAAG